>NW_024080998.1:1622603-1721165 GCF_003009895.1 Hyaena hyaena
CATTGCCATGTAGTATTCCATGGTATAGATAAACCACATCTTCTTGATCCATTCATCTGTTGATGGACACTTAGGCTCTTTCCATGTTTTAGCTATTGTGAAGTTTAGTATGTATTTCTAAAATGTATGTTTTCTTTTGAAAAATCAATGATGTTATTAATACATCTAACATAATTAATAATTCGGGTGCCTGGGTAGCTCAGTTGGTTAAGATTCCAACTCTTGATTATGGCTCAGGTCGTGATCTCATGGTTCATGAGATTAAGTCCTGCAATGGGCTCTGTACTGACAGTACAGAGCTTGTTTGGGATTCTCTCTCTAGCAATCTCTTTGCTCCTCCCTTGCTTGTTCCCTCTCTCAAAATAAATAAATAGACTTAAAAAAATAAGAATTCATAACTATTTTTTTGGCTTGTCCAGTAAAGAAGTGATATGAATGCATTTGTAATCTGAAAAGAAAACTCTGGAGACAGTGAGGGGAATAGGTCAAATAGAAAAAATACCAAACCAATAGAAGACTCCGGAGATGGATTTGAACCAAGCCAATAGCGATGGAGGAGGTGGAAGAATTTTAGAATACTTAAAAAGTAAATTGATTGTTCTTGAGATCAATTAGATATAGAGGTGAAGGGGAGAAGGGAGTTAAGGAAAATGTGGAGGTTTTAACTTACATAACCACCACATAAATATGGCAGTAACTGATACAGTGTAGGGATTCCTTGAAAAGCAATTTAGCCTGGTTTTTTGCTAGCCAGAGACGTTTGGAAACAAATCCAAAAATATCTTCCTATTACCCTCAAACAGAGCTTTCAGACTTGGACCATTTGGAGTAATTTTAATTGTTCCACCTTAAGAAAGTCATTAACAAAAATTAGAAAACATCCAAATAGCATCTGAAATGTTCAAGGGGCTAGAGGAGCTACTTAGACAGACTGATGGCTGAGACCTCTTTAGTTTACATGTGATAATAGTTGTAAAATCATAAAGGCTAATAAACATGACTTACTCATTAAATCCCCAAACACTAAATGTTTGAAAGATATAAATTTAAAATAATGGAAAGAATTACATACTGTATGATGAAAATGTTCAAACAAACAAAAAATCTTGAAAGAATTGTATAGTGAATATTCATATACCACCAATTCAATTTTAATATTAGTAACATTTATCACATTTTCTTTTTCACATCTATTCATTTATCCATTCTTCTATCCATCCACTGTTTCATCTTTTTTTTCCCAAAATAAGTTGCAGACAGCAATGCACTTCATTTCTAAGTACTTCATCATACATATCATTAACTGAAGTCCAAAATTCGTTTATGCAAAGTTTATATTTTACCCAAGAGAGATTGAACTTACACACTTATTTTGCCAAAAGACTGGGACTCTAAGAAGGATAAACACAATTCATGGCTGGTTCTTCCTGAGTTGTTTATGAAAACGAGAAGCTGTTTGGGAACTTCTTAATCCTCAAAAGTTGTGGCCATATGGAGCAGCCATACCCGACCCCCAGACAGCCTTTGAGGCAGCGGCAAGTATTGACTTGGCAAAGCGATCTGCTTCCCCGTAAATGTTAATTGAATCTGAATGTGAAGAAACTGACACCTAGAAGCATACGCCGTCTGCCAGTAAGTGATCAGGCAGGTATGAGAACAAATCACCTCCAGCAGTTTCACGCCGAGCATCACCGCCTGCCTGTAACAACTCTGCAGAAGAATCGTGTAACAGAGTGGATGGTTTATTAGTAAAACCTGTAGTACAGGCAACACATTCTATATAGAACCATCCTGAGATTACTCAAGAGGAGCCAGTACTTGGGCAATAGGAAATAAGGTGACCTGAGTCTCACAAAAGAGAGCTCTTGATTCACATATTGAGGGAAAAAGAACAGTACTTTTGTTTATAAATCCCCTGACATTCTCCAGAAAGACTCCACATGGCTTATGGTAAACAGCAAAAATAAAACTGAAAATGGTTAACGTAGGAATAAATCAAGGGCCAAAATATGTCAGTTAGTAGAGTGATGGACAAGCTTAGATGTAGAAAGCTTTGAAATGTTCTAAATTAAGTTCTGACATGTTAAATCCTGCCAATTGTCTCGAGAATTAAAAATCAAGCTGAGATGATGTTTAGAAGATGCATTTGTTCAAATGCCTATTGTTGATGATGTCTAGGATTCATTTGAAGACTGAAAAATTCAGTTACATAACCAGGCATTTGCTTACACAAAAAGCAGACATTCTGATACTAGAAAGAAATTTAGATGTTGATTACCTTTTTCAGTTTCCAGTTTGATGTTCAGACAACAGCCTGTTTCAGTGGTTTTCAACTGGGGACAGTTTGGCCCTCCGGGGACATTTGGCAATGTCTGGCGACGTTTTGGCTGTCCCTTGGGTTGGGGGTGGGGTACTACTGGCACCTAGTGGATAGAGGCCAAGGATGCCTGCTAGCCAGCCTGCAGTGCATGGGATGGACCCTACAACAAAGAATTATCCAGCCAAAGTGTCTGTATAACTGAGGTTGAAAAACCTTGATTTAAATGTGTCAGTTACAGATCTAACTCTAGTGTGCCTTGAAAACACTGTGGATGATTTACATGTGCCATTTCGTCTCATGACTGCTGTTGAAGGGTAAGTAGTGACGGACCTAACACCCTTAATGAAATACTACTGCATTGGTGCCAGGGCAAAAACGGGATGTAAAATGACCAGTCTTTCAGAATAAGGTCCACAGAAAGCTGAGTTGAGTGGTTTACCATACAAGTCAAAAGCACTCCTCAGTATCTAAGAGCATCAAATGTTGGCAGGCAAGGATACAGATACTTAATTACTAAAAACATATTCAAAGGAATTGAGGCCTTGCTGTTTAAGAGAGCAGGGAAAGAGATCATTAGTCCCTAAGCCATAGGACAGTTCATCCTGGGACTTCTCTCTCTGGGACTTAGAGAGCTCACTTCTCTGCTTCCTTCTTTCCTCTTCAAAATCTCAAGGAGAACTGACAGTATTGGCAGCAGGTGGATTAGATAAACTCCTGCTGCCAACCTGATGATTATGTCTCTGATTTATGTTCTTCGCCTTCATCTTGCCCTTGCTAGTTATATACTCTATGTTTACAACCATGTTCTCTTCCTTTCTTCATTCTTGTTCCAACAGGTGCTCAGACCCTTGGTTATTCCTTCCTCCTCTTGATTCTTTAGCGTCTTCTTCTCTACAAGATAATCCCCATCTGGATATAGGTATGTTTCAGCAGCTCTCTCTCATCTTATAAAAATGTCCCTTGATCCCCACATCAATGTCTCTTCGACTCTGGACAGTCATTAAACTAGTATTCTACACGTGCTGTCTTTGTTTCTTGATCTGTCATTTACTCTTCAGCTCACACCAACCTGGCTTCTTCCCACAGCTCTACTAAAGCTGCTCTTGTTAAGGTTACCATTGACCTCCTTGTAGCAAAAATTTTAAAAGCAGAGTTTCCCATCCTTCTATTGTTTGACCTCTCTCAGTAGCATTCAACACAGTTAATGGTTTCAGGTTCCATAAGCAGGTTCTTCTCTTGGCCTCATGGTGCAACATGCTTAACATTTTCCTTCTGTCTCTCTGATAACTCCTCATGACACACCACTGCTTCGCCTCCTTTCTCTGACCTCTAGAACCTCTGCTTCACCTCCTTTCTCTGACCTCTAGATGTCAGAATGTCTGAGGTGGAAGGATGGGCTGTCTTTTCCTTTCTCTTTATACTTTCCTCTCCAGTGATCTGAACCATTGCTGTGACTTTAGATGCTGTTTATATGGAGATAATTCCCAAAATTAAATTCTATCTCAAATCTTTCCATATTTGTATAAATAACTAACTACCTCTTGAGACCTGCACCCAGGAGTTGCACAGGCATCTCAACCTTAACAATCTTTTTTTTTTAAATTTATTTTTTATTTTAGAGACAGAGAGAGCATGAGTGGGGGAGAGGAGCAGAGAAAGAGAGAGATAGTGAGTGGGAGAGAGGGACAGAGAGAAAGAGAGAGAATATGTGAGTGGGGGAGAGGGGCACAGAGAGAGAGAGAGAATCCCAAGCAGGCTCCATGCTCAGCTCCATCCCACAACCCTGGGAAAATGATCTGAGCCCCAATCAAGAGTCAGATGCTCAACCAACTGTGCCACCCAGGTGCCCCTCCACCATCGCACATCTTTTTTTTCCTTTTAATGTTTATTTGTTTTTGAGGGCCAGAGATAAACAGAGCACAAGTGGAGGAGGGCAGAGAGAGAGGGAGACACAGAATCTGAAGCAGGCTCCAAGCTCTGAGCTGTCAGCACAGAGCCCGACGTGGGGCTCAAACCCACGAACTGTGAGATCATGACCTGAGCCGAAGTCGGACGCTTAACCGACTGAGCCACCAAGGTGCCCCTCCACTATCGCACATCTTAAGCAAAACTCTAGATTTCGTCCAGTGTACCTCTCCCTCCATCCTGCCAATCTTCTCTGTCTCAGTCAATGGAGTTATAATGCTGACAGTTTTTCAAGTCTTTCATTCTCTCACATCTCTCGCCAACTTAATCTCCAAGTTACAACTCTTCAAAGAGATCTGTCCTTCCTACTCACCTAAAATAATCACTCTTGTCATTATCTTAGCATCCTGGGTGGTTTTCATTCCTAGCTCTTATAAAAACTTACAATTATATATCAATTTGTCTATTTGCCTGATGTTGGTTTACCTCACTAATCTGTGCACACCACTGGGCAGGGATCTGGTCTCTTTTGTTTACCAGATACCCAGGCACTGGCATAATGTCTGGAAGGTAGAGGTATTGTGTTCAGTAATTATTTTTTTTAATCAGTAAAGAACTATTTGGATACTGAGCCTAAACAGACATTTTTTTTTTCCTGATGAGATAAGAATCAGATTCTTTTGGGGCACCTGTGTAGCTCAGCCAGTTAAGCATCCTACTCTGGATTTCTGCTCAGGTTCATGACTTCAAGCCCTATGTCTGGCTCTGTGCTGACATTGCAGAGCCTGTTTAGGATTCTTTCTTTCCCTCTTTCTCTGCCCTTCCCCTGCTCATTCTCTCTCTCTCTCTCTCTCTCTCAAAATAAAGAAATGAACTAAAAAAAAGTCATATCTTTACTTTTTTGCTGTTTGAATCATACTTTAAGTAGATTAAAAGATAATAGTTAAACATCATTCAGAAAGAAAAGAGAAAAAAAGTTAATCAGTAATAAATGTTGATTGGTGAAGTGATTGAGTAGCTAATTGAAAAATTTACTTAATTTCTTTGTAATCCTATTTATTTACAACATAGAAATAATACTATTACTCTCTTTTTCAGAACTATTTTGTAGAGTGAAGTTAGATTATTGCCCTATAAAGCCCTTTGAAGAAAGACATTAAACAGGCCCACAGCCACATTGGAGATGGTGTACCGATTACACGTATTATCAATTTCCTTAGTCTGAGAATGGGAGTGCACTAATGTCTGAACTTTTGTGGTTTGTGGGTCAACACAATGTCATCCTGCTTCTTTGTCGTAAGCCCCAGAACTGCCTCAGATGCTCAGTGCCCACCAACAAGGGATTTTAGCTTCTTACTAAAACCTCCATTATCATCTTAGACCTCTGAATACCAAAAATATTTTGACAAAGGAAGATGATGGGATTGGAATCATATTTACAAAGTCAAAGAGCCAAATTCCCTTAAAATTAGATTGCTGAGTAGGAATTCCATGACAGACAGCATATAGCTGCTTCGTTTCTCCAAGTCTAAGTGGCCAAAGGTCTGCTTCATGTCAGCAAAGCCATACTTTTTAAAGCAGATGCATTAGTTCAAAATTGTCTTTCTGACACATGTACTTTTTATGCCCCAGGGACCCCAGTATGAGACTGGATTCTCTGGGAGCTCACTGTGATGATGTACTTCCCTTTTTTCCATGAACTCACTGTTTACACTTGGGCAAATTATGTTATCATTTTGGCCTTGAGGCTCTCCTTTAGAAAGTGAGGTTGTTTACCTGGTGTATAAAAGGTCCCCTTGAAAAGTAGAAATGCTGTCTGTCTCTTCTGTTCCACAATCTCTTTCTCTTCTAGAACTACAGAGTTTCTCTGTAGTGGACAAAAAAGGCACTATCAGAAGATTGAATGAGCAAGATGATGAAATCAGATGTTTAGAGACCAGTCCTTGCAGCTGCACTGACCAGTAACTACCCCCCCCCCGGTTTCTGGTTTCTCCTTTTAGAGCAATAAACAGCAACAAAGGACGAATACCAGCTCAACTGGTATAGTCTCCAGTTATCCAAGTAAGTCATGATCTCAGTGCTGGAAATTATCCACAGGAAGCTATCCTGAAAAGCCCACAGTGATGAGTACCTATGTGTTACTCAAACCTGACATGGAGGAATAAACTGTTAACTAGTTGTAGTCAACAGATCCAAAGCAACACAGGGAGGAAGTGGGGGAGAGTGAAACTAGATAGTCACTGTAATGTGAGGAATGTAAAAATGTATTCTCCTCTAAGCAAGGGTAGGTACACTTTTTTTTATATAGATTACCACAGTATACGTTCTGTTTTCCCTTAATCTTTACAGAATCTACGAAGTAAAGTGTTGAGAGGGCATTGGCAGCAAGTCCCATGCTGTTTGGGAATCATTAGTGAACATCTATTTTATGAGAATTTTTCTGCAAAAGGAAAACACAGAAATCTGAGGGAATTGCAAAACTTGGATGTAATCTAGACATTGTAAGCATGTTATAAATGGAAATAAATAATAATCTGTTAGCCAAAGCAACCCTGACAAATGCTGTAGGAATTCTCAAACTTACTTCCTTGCTTGGGCAGGAGGTGAGGTTTGTCCCGTGGTCTGAACCTACTTTTTGAATGAAAATATGCCAGAAGGCATAGTAGCTGTGTGTCTTCTTTGTTCAATCCACGAGTAGTAACATTCTGAAGACCTGCACAATGAAGAATCCTTCTTAGCTTTTGCTTAACATCTGTAATGTCAAGAGGGAGCCTGATGTGTCTGAATTTGGGGCTCACAAATGTAAATGTCTACAGGGCCAAGAAAAGACTGCAGTGAATGAAGTAGATTGAGGGTAAGGAAAATTCTCTTTCCATCCAGGGCAAATGATATTTCACCTTCCTTACAAATCTACTAAAAAGAAAAGGCACACGGTGGGATGATAAATGGCAACGACCCTTGACCTCAGTTGGGGAAACAATAGAGGGTAGTTGGAACTTCAGGGAACTTGAAGGCAGTTGCTACACAGCTCCAGCCAGATGTTGTCTCATGAGGCAGATATGATTTTTCCACCAGAATCTAGAAAACTGGATTTTTAAAAAGTGAAAGTCTGAATTTGTAGATTTTGCAAATAATGCAAAGATTTTGAGACTTTGTGAGAGCCAATCCTACGTGGGCCTAACAACAACAACAAAATAACATCAGTGGGCCAGCTCTCTGTCCAAGAGGTCACCATTTTATAATCTGTAATATGGAAGAACTTAATTTGCACCATCTTCAATTTGGAGGGAAAAAAACTAAGACTTGTGGTTCAAGATTTGTCTTTAAATAGGTGTGCTTAGATAAAGAGAAAAATGTCAAAAGGGCATTTGAGAACAATATAATGTTTAAGCAGCCATTGTACTTTTATATCTAACTGCTATAGCATCAGATCCAGGCTTCCTTAGATTTTATGGGAAGTACGATGTTGTATCAGGACCCATGAAAACATCTCTGTATCGAGATGTTATTGATGTCCAACATACGGTATCTCTTCAGTCATCTTGCCGTAAACAGGGTTCTCAATAAAAGACTCATTGGGATGATTTAGATTGCCGTGTATTACCACAAAGATGTGGAGATTTGGATGCATCTAGATGACATAAACAGTTTTCTCATTTTTATAAATAGATGTTTGGCACCTTGTAGACAGCACATTATCAAAGGCAAGACTCCCTTATGCAAAAGCAAAACTAAATTTTGAAAAAAACACTATATGGTATTTGTCCTTCTCTGCCTCTTGAATGCTGACAAAAACTGAGGACTGATGGATGTGGGGGGGAGGGGGGGATGGGCATGAAGGAGGGCACTTTGGGGATGAGCACTGAGTGTTATGTGGAAACTAATTTGACAATAAACTATTTGTAAAAAAAAAAAAAAAAACAAACAAAAAAAAAAAAACACTATAATGCCTGAGAACCAAAACCACTTTTAGAAAACGGGCTCCATTGACACTGCTTTAGATGTCTGAATGTAACACATTTTGGGTCTTGAGTGTTCCTTCATTTTTCAGTCTAGATCCTGCCTTAATTATATTTTTCTTCCTAGTAATGATGGCTTTATGGTGGCTTTTCCCCTTTATCTCCCAAACCAGGTATTACTATATAGTGATAAATTAATGAGAGGTTTAAACATTTTCTCTCTTTTTAAAGTTTATTTATTTATTTTGAGAGAGAGAGTAAGAGAGCACACATACACCTGTATGCGTGCACAAGCAGGGGAGGGGCAGTGAGAGAATCCCAAGCAGACTCCACACTGTCAACGAGGAGCCTGATGTGGGGCTCAATTGCATCAAACATGAGATCATGACCTGAGCCGAAATCAAGAGTCAGATGCTTAACTGACTGAGCCACCCAGGTGCCTCTAAACATCTTCAATTATATTTTTCTATTTTAAGAAGGCAATAATTAATTAGCATTGCTTTGAGTATTGAGGAAATATCTCATTACCTAGATGTTTGGTAAAAACTCGGGTTTTCTATGGAAAGAGCCTAAGTGTCCATCAACAGACGAATGGATCAAGAAGATGTGGTTTATCTATACCATGGAATACTACATGGCAATGAGAAACAATGAAATCTGGCCATGTGTAGCAACATGGATGGACCTTGAGGGTGTTATGCTGAGCGAAATAAGTCAGGCAGAGAAGGACAAATATCATATGTTTGCACGTATAGGAGGATTAGGAGGAACTTAACAGAGGACCAACCGGGAGAAGAAGGGGGGAAATGGTGGGGGAAAGGGAGAGAGGCAAACCATGAGAGACTCTTGAATGCTGACAAAAACTGAGGACTGATGGATGTGGGGGGGAGGAGGGATGGGCATGGAGGAGGGCACTTGTGGGGATGAGCACTGAGTGTTATGTGGAAACTAATTTGACAATAAACTATTTGTAAAAAAATAAAATAAAATAAAATCAAGAACAAAAAGAAAAAAAAAACTCAGGTTTTCTGTGCTTCATAGTCGAAGAGTAGTAGGATAGTTAAATAAGTACGTGCCCTGGTTCTTAGACTAGAAATTAGAATTGTTGAAAATATGAGATCTTGTGGTGAGATAAAGATTGGCCAGGGGTTAAAACTGTGTGAACATGAAGACTTGTGAAATCCCCACAAATTACCACAGAAGCCAACAAGGCTCTCGTTCTAATTTTAGTGCCTGGCTAGGTTTCACTTACTATTTCAACTCTTTAACATCCTTATTGTGACCAGTAGATCCATCAGCAGAACTTTGGGTGAAAATGTTTTTGTCTTCTGTCTAATCTGAAGAACTGTTTTTATGGGTTTTGATAACCTGACATGCATTTATTCCCATTCTGGAGAAGAATGAGTTCAATGTCAAGACTTGGGCCATATTCATGACTTTTTGGTATATATGAAATACTACTACATTTCTATATGTATCTACTGCTCTTTAACTTCTCTTTAACTTCTTTGGGGACATGTATGTGTCTCTGTATCCCTGTAATTACCTATCTTATATGCTTGATAGATATTTCTTTAAAAAATAGATTATAATTGATTGATAAAAATATAAATAGGTGAATATGAATAAGTTGGTTTTTATGTCTAGAGGCAGCTACTTTATCCTACCAAAGTAATAAATTCTACATAGTAAGAAGCTGATTATGGAATCCTTTTTTAAAAGTTTATTTATCTTGAGAGAGACAGAGAGACCACGAGTGGGGGGGAGGGTGGAGAGAAAGGGAAAAGGGAAAATACCAAGTAGGCTCCACGCAGTCAGTGCACAGAGCCCCACATAGAGCCCGAACTCACGAAGCCGTGAGATCACAGCCTGAGCTGAAACCAAGTGTTGAGCAGATGCTTAACTGACTGAGCCACCCTGGTGCTCCACTGATTATGGAATCTTTAAAAAAAATACGGGACTAAGGTACAATTGGTACAAATGGGATTTAAACTAGTTCTCATTTCATAATTCAGATTTCCAGCCTATGCTGCCTTTCCCCCTCATTTCTTCATTTCTCTCTCTCTCTCTCATTTCTTCCTTTCTTTTGCCAAATGAGTATATGCATATAAAATATATTTGGCTTATAACTTTGAGAGAAATGATATAAATAGGAATCATTTTATTCTGTAGTTAGCACTTCTGGCCATTTACCAGGGAAAAAATAATAGTGGCTAACCCTTACCAAGAATGTGCTATGTTCCAGTTAATCCACACTTAACCTGTATTAGCTCATTTAATTCTCATAACAACCCTACAACATAGAAACTATTACTATCCAACTGTATAGGTAAAGGTACTGAGACACCGTAAAGCTTACATAATTTGCCAAAGGCCGCATACTAGAAGACACAAGAATCGAATTCGGTGTCAGTGGTTTGGCTCTAGAGTCCAGGCTTTTCATCATCAGTCAAGCCATACTCAGAACTCATTAAATGACTAAAACGCGTAAAGCCTGCATGGACCCAGAAAAGGGCTGCATTGGATTGTATCACATGGACCTTCCCAGTGGCTTTTAGTTGTGATGCTTAGAGCATGACAGTCCTTTTCTCCCCTTTTCAGTGTTGACTGAGTGAAAGAACGAACACATGTTTAATTTAAATCTCGTTTTAAGAGCTCCCTGTTCTGTTAGTATCCCTGCCTCTCCACGCCTCTCTGCCTTTGACAGTGTCATTTTCTTTGCATGTGGTTTCTCCTTCTTTTCTCCACTCAGTGCAGCCCTACTCATGCTTTAAGACACAACTTGAGTCTATGAGTCAGAAGTTTTTACTTCTCTCGTGACTCTTTCATAATGCCCTGTATTGTAATTTCTGTTCATTTTATGCCACTTTATGTATTTTATTTTTATTTTTTAATGTTTATTTATTTTTGACAGAGAGACAGAAAGAGACAGAGCATGATTGGGGGAAAGGCAGAGAGAGAGAGAGAGAGAGAGAGAGAGAGAGTGAGAGAAACAATATCTGAAACAGGCTCCAGGTTCTGAGCTGCCAGCACAGAGCCCATCGCGGGGCCCAAACTCACAAGACCCTTGCTAAAGTCGGATGCTTAACCGACTGAGCCACCCAGGTGCCCCTATGCCCCTGTCTTTATATTCTAAGGCCTCCGAGATCACAGTCTGTGCCTGATACAATCTTGTACCTCTGCCATGGTGTTAATCACAGTGTCTGGCACAGAAATAGTGTTTATTAACTAAATGATAAAATGACTGAAGAAGTTTTCAGTGTATTTTTATTCTCTATAACCTAAATCTGTAATAAAAACTCTGGAAGCGTGTCTTGAAATTCCATCATGAGCATGTTAATATAAGAGGAGTAAATTCATTGAATAAAAAAAATTCAAGATGAAAATAAGATTCGAGAAAAACAGTGGAAAAGAAATCTGAAGTTTGCAGATCATGTTGGAAGAAGAAGGTGGTAGAGAAAGATAACCATATACAGATATCAGACACACTTCTGGGTCAAGAGCTAGAAAGACAAAAGACACAGTCTGGTTCTTAAGAAACTACTGGGGAGACAGAATCACTTGGTAACATAAATCATACAAAGCCTAAAGGAAGTCAGTAAGCTGAGTGCCAAAGTCTGGCTGGAGGAGCTGGGAGGGAGGAGAAGAATTTAAGTATGCATTTAAGAAGTGAGTGTGTGATTGCCAAACAGACTTTCTGAGGGGAAGGGAAACACTCTAAAAAAGAAACAACATGTGCAAAGCATGATGTCCTGGTCAGTGCAGGCTGCTGTAACAAAAATACCATAGACTGGCTGGCTTAGACAACAAACCATGTTCATGACCTAATAATTATCTCCCAAAGGCCCCATCTCCAGATACCATCATGCTGGGAATTGGGGTTTCAACATAAGAATGAGGGGGGGACACAAACATTCAGTCCATCGCACATAGAAAAGTTCATTTTCTAGTAATTTAACATTCTAGAAGAATGGAGAGTCAATCTAGAAAAGTCTCAACGATGCACACTGTAGTGGAGCAGGGGAGAGGTAATGACAGCCTCAACCCAGGAGTGGAAGTGGAGAGGAACAGGGTGGGGGCTTCTCATCAGAAGCAGATGAGAAGCATTTGGGAGGTAGAGGATCAGACGTGTGTGTGGAGGGAAGGGGAAAGGAGGAGCTGGGAAATCTCGGATGAGTCCCTAGTGTCCGGCATGGAATACTGGGACAGGTGGAGCCATACATCAGAAGGAAATAAGACAGTTTAGTAGGAGGGTGAAGAGGACATAGTATTTAATTAACTAATAAATTACAATTGAAGTATAACTCACATACTATCAGAATCTCTCCTTCTTAGTTGTAGAGTTTAATGATTTTTCATATAGTCACAAGGTTATAAAGCAACCACCATTATCAAACTTCAGAACATTTTCATCACCCCAAAAAGAAACCCTGAACTCATGGTAGTCACTCTTAATGCCTCCCTTCCCTTAGCCCCTGGAAGCCCTAATTTACTTTCTTTCTCTATGAATATGCCTATTCTGGCCATTTCATCTCAATGGAAAATTATATAATATACGGCTTGTTTTGTGATCTCGCTTTTTTTTGGGGGGTGAGGTCTGATTTTTTTCACGTGGCATCATGTTTTCAAGGTATATCCATGTAGTGGCATGTATCAGTATTTTATTTTTTGTGGCTGAATAAAATTCCATCACATTGATATACTTCATTTTGTTGGTCTATTTAGCCATTCGCAGATGCTTGGGTTGTTCCAACTTTTGGGCTATAGTGATTAGTACTTGCTGAACACTTGTGTACCAGCTTTTATTTGGATATAGTTTTTTTTTTTCAAGGTTCATTTATTTATTTTGTGAGAGAAAATGAGAGAGAGAGAGAGAGAGAGAGAGAAAACACACATGCTAGCAGAGGAGGAGCAGAGAGAGACAGAGAGAGAAGCCCAAGTAGGCTTTGTGTTATCAATGCAGAGGCAGATGTGGAGCTCAAACTCACAAGCCATGAGATCATGACCTGAGTTGAAATCAAGAGTGGATGCTTAATGACTGAGCCACCCAGGTGCCTCTGGATGTAAGTTTTCAATTCTTTCAGGTATATACCTAGGGATGAATTTACTGAATCATACGGTAACTCTCTGTTTAAGTTTTTGAGGAACTGCCAAATTGTTTTCCAAAGCTGTATCATTTCATACCTTCACTAGCAATGTGCCGTGGTAAGGGATGAAAGCCTACCTGTGAGCTAAGTAAAACTTCCTCAAGGCACCCCCAATTAAGTGCCAGGGCTGGAACATGATCCCAGGTCTGCCTATCTGCAGCCTCCACTCTCCATCCTCTACAGTACACCATGCATCTGGCCTCAGTTTCCTTTGTGGTTACCAACATGGAGGTGGTAGTTGAAGCCATGAGTGTGGGTGAGTTTAGCATGGAGGGTCTGAGATGAGAAGAAAAGTCCATGCATGGATACCTGTGGACCCCCAGCATTAAGAAAGGAGTCTGTGTGTGACTGAGGTGTGACCAGAGGCACAGGAGTAAAACTAGGGAAGAGAAGTTGCCAGGAAAACCATCCAAGGGAAGAATTTCAGGGGGAGCGTGGTCAAGAGGTAACACAAGGCTGCCGAGCCTTAGTGTAAATATGGTGTCTTCTGCCAGAGTAGTTTTGGTGAAGTGTGGGAGTGGGGAATAAAGGGAGAACTGGACAGAGTTTGATTTGGGTGGTCTGAAGAGGGGATGGAATCAATCCAGCAGACTCTACCTGGCTGTGAAGGATGAGAGACATAGGAGAGGTGGCCAGTAGGGAGCAGGTGGGGTTTTTTTGTTTGTTTGTTTGTTTCTGTTTTTGGCCAGGAAAGATACCTCGTATTTATTTAAACTGCTAGTATTTTAGCTCTAATTCGTTAATTCTCCCTTTTTATAAGTATATCAACAAAATCCTTGTTTCCAGTCCTTTGCCTCCTCCAACTCTTTAATTGTGACTTTGTGAAAAGCCATCATCCTCTCCCTCTTTTTTCCCTCTTCCTGGGTCTGTCTAGATCCACTAATAAGAGAAAAATACCCATCTGATTCATGTTTCTGGGAGTTAAACAATTTCCAAAGGGTAGGTTGGTATATTCACAAACTAGTACTATCAACCTCTAAACTCCGTGAGAATTCTAAAAGTTCTTTTTAGCATTTTGATAGATACCCCAACCTCCTTATCTTCTGTATGTAATATACTATTAATCCACTTATAATGTTGTTCTAATAATGAAATACACTCTACATTCCAAAAATCACTTTACAAATATAGTTGGGAACATTTCATAATTTTAAGACTTCCCCCCCTTTTTTTTTTATCATTGTGTTTGATGCTCCTGAAGTCTTTTTTAAATGGGCCCTTTTTTTTGTTCTGATGAGGAAGGCAGAGTAATATTATTTTGTGTTAAGGATGATGAAAGCAAGCCTTAGAAAAGTTAAATGTGACCTCAGATGCCACTGACATTTCTTAGTCACTAGTATTTTCTCTTCTGTTGGTATGTACAGTGATTTCTTTTCAGGAATGAGGTGAAATTAGTTAATGCCTCATATGAGAAGAAGAGAGAGAACACCACATCTTGAGGTTTGTTTTCCTGTTAGAGAAAGGGAGAAACATTTGCTGTAGGAGAAACACCTGAAATCATAGAAAATGACAAAGTCATTAAGTGGAACCTTCTAATTATGGCCTTCAGGCTATATATGTTCAATGGAGGGTACAGTATTAATTTTAAAAATGTATTTTGTTCCTATACTTTACTTTTAATTGGTTTCAATAAAGGGTCTAGCTCCAATTCAGAAGTAATTGTAAACTGAGACTTTAGCAGCACACAAAAGAGTACTATGAACATACCGGTTTCTAAGCAGGAGCAAAATGATTTCATTTAGATAATAACATAGCACAATTTCATCTACAAAGGAGAAATTAATATTACCTCTTCATGTGAGTCTACATGTGTATACAAAAGTTAGCATTAGAAAGTGTAAGAAATTTAGTTTTTAAAGCTTATCACTGTCAATGGTAAATAATAAAATTGATACTGCTACTAATAAAGCAGCATTGTACAGCCTCAATGCTTTTTACAATATATCCATTTACTTCTGCTTTTTGAAAAATCCAATGACAGTTCATGACTCTGTGCATCGCTACCTGACCCCAATCATTTTACTGTCATCAGCTCTTGTTCTAAGTACTGTCATGTATGTGTGTGTGTGTTTTCGGTGAGGGAAAGTTTTTTTTTAATTTTTTAAATTTATTCTGAAAGAGAGAGAGAAAGAGAGAGTGCACAAGTGGGGAACGGGCAGGGAGATAGGGCAGAGAGAATGCCAAGCAGGCTCTGCACTATCAGCACAGAGCCTGACATGGGGCTTGTGCTCACCAACCATGAGATCATGCCCCAAGCTGAAACCAAGAGTAGGAAGCTTTGACTGAACCACCCAGGTTCCCTGAGGGTAAGTTTCTTGATAACAGGTTGATGATATCAATGTTCTGTCCAATTCTGGAATCAAGCTCAGATATTTCTGGCTACTTGCTGTCTGATACCACTGAATTTAGCTGGTATTTTCTGTTCTAGTTTTGTGACCCATAAAACTTAATACTCCCAGAAGTCTTCTTGTTCAGGAAGCCTTCCCAGATCTCTTTGGTTAAGTTTGATCCCACATTTGTGCTCCCATAATGCCCTGGGCATGTTTCTCTGACACTGGATATAATGGGATCCTTGTTTTACAATAACCAGTTTATGGAGCACCTGGGTAGATCAGTGGGTTAAGTGTTGTACTCTTGATTTTGGCTCAGGGCATGATCTCATGGTTTGTGGGTTCGAGCCCCATAGTGGGCTCTGTGCTGATAGCTCAGAGCCTGGAGCCTGCTTCAGGTTCTGTGTTTCTCTCTCTCTTTCTATCCTTCCCCCGTTCTCTCTCTCTCTCTCTCAAAAATGAATAAACTTGGGGCACCTGGCTGGCTCAGTCGGTTAAGTGTCTGACTTGGGCTCAGGTCATGATCTCACGGCTTGGGGTTCAAGCCCCACGTCAGGCTCCGTGCTGACAGCTCAGAGCCTGGAGCCTGTTTCAGATTCTGTATCTCCCTCTCTCTCTGACCCTCCTCTGCACACATTCTGTCTCTCTCTCAAAAATAAATAAACATTAAAAAAATTTAAAAAAAATGAATAAACTTAAAAAAAAAGGGGGGGGGCTCTTTACACTTCCAGCCCATATCATAGTGCTTAATGTTTAGTGGATATTTAACCATTGGCCTTATTTTTTTTTTTTTGCTCAACTAAAAAAAGCCTTTGTGTAAGCACGGACATACTTTTGAAGTCAGTCTTCCAGTATGTTGGTGGTTCTTGCTACATTCCTGTGAAACAGATTATACTGCTGGCTGTGTCTTCTGTTCACATTCTTTTGCTTCTTAGAGGCTTTCTGTATGGTATCTTCATCCTCCTTTGTGTAGCTAAAAACCCCTGAGATTGTCATCTGGGCCCAGTGGCTGGTTCTGTAAGAGTTTTATTTAGTCGTGCCGGTTAATGAAAATCTCTTCCTGTGTCTGGTGGGCATGCAGGCATGAGCCTCTTAGTGCTGGTGCCAAGTACTGAACCAGCTCACAGCTCATCCCACAGGGCCTTTTTTCAGCAACAATTTTGGTAACAGTTAAGCTACAGTGTTTAGCTGTGTTTTATTTATTGGTGGATTACTCGGGAGAATACTGACCTCCCATATTTAAATGGGTAAAGCACTCAGCACAGTGATGACCCAGATAGCATCCTAAACAATGACTTCCTCCTCCTCCTTTTCCACCAACATCATCATCATCAGGCTCACTCTGGAGTAAATGAACAGTCAAAGGGTGAGGGATGGAGACTTTATTTGAGCGGATTTGGAAACTGGTCCTTCCAGAGCATTAGTGCCACAGATGAGATTCTTATGAATATAATGCTGGCATCTTGAGAAGAAAACATTGATCTTCACAAAAGCTGTTTTCCCAAAGTTTAAAATTTTAACTTCTAGGCTAAACATTTTCTAGTTCTGAATCTTCTTTTTGGATATTATTTACAATTTGAACACTAGAGTTGCCGTGGTAGGTCATAATCTTTCTACAGAGTTGAATGTGTTCATCTGGGAACCATCTGATTGCAAATGTCTAATATGTGTATGTATCAGTTCTCTTCTGTGTTTAGCTTCAGCCAAATGCTAGGAAAATACCTGCTCAGTTGGACTTTGGAATTTTGTATTTATTGCTAGAGCTTCTTCAAGATTCTCATTTCTCATTTAACTCCTGTCAGATGGCTGTATGTTTGTTTGATTGCCAATAGTAAACACCAGTAACCAAGAAAAAAATAAATAAAATGCAGCTTAACCTTATTACTTAATTGTTAACTGGAACTACAAGGAGGCCTTGTGGAATGAGCTCTGAGCTGGTTATTGACTTCCGTTCAGTATTTGGTACCAGTGAGTCCCTGAATTGCCAAGTTGCTGTAATACTGATGGACATTCATCTTCAGACAATAGAGCCAGTGATCGAATGCTTAAAAACTAAGCAGAGGGCATAGTACACATTTGTCCTAGGCAATGCCTAGAAATTGACCTAATAGGCAAGCCTTAACACAGCTAAAATTTGTGTGGGTAGTAGAAAAAAATACAAATTTTCAGAGTCAGACAGACCTGGCTTTGCCAGTTAACTAGTAACATGGCATGGACAAGTAATTTAACCTTTCTGGACCTCCGTTTCCTCATCTCTGAAATTGGGAGAATGACATTTTACTTTAACAAAATATTTTGTTATAAGATTTAACTATAATATAGGTAATTTTCCCAACATTACATGTATCATATTGTATGCCACCAACAAGTATTATTTGAAGAAACTATTATTACTTTGTTTTCTAATATCCACAACAACAGTGATTACTTATTTGAAAAAAAATTTTTAACATTTTTATTTATTTTGAGAGACAGAGCAGGAGCAGGGGAGGAACAGAGAGAAAGGGAGACACAGAATCTGAAGCAGGCTGTCAGCACAGAGCCTGATGCGGGGCTCAAACTCATGAACCATGAGATCATGACCTGAGCCGAAGTTGGATGCTCAACTGACTGAGTCACCCAGATGCCCCACGACGACATTGATTATTAATGCCCTATTGATTTAGAAAAAGCTCTTTGCAAGAGAAAAATCAACAACAACAACAATTTAAAACCCAGGAAGACCTCATTATCACATTAGGTAAATCTGTCCAATGCAAAAAAATGAAAAAAATTACTTTTAGAGTTGAGAAAAACACTATTTTCCAGGGCTGCTCACTCCATATGTCATCAATAAATAATCTTTGGGATTATTGCTCCACTATCTGTAAATGTGAGATGCTTTATTCTCTGGGTTATCATGATGGCCCATTTAAAATGTTATAACTTTGTTGTAAGCACTGGGCTTATTTCCTTGGTACGTACTATCTGGGTTGGTTTGTGATAGAATCAACTTTGACAGTGATGACAGTGCGACTATGAGAGAGTATGATGATAAAGAGTAAGTGATTGGAGGAAATAAGGTAGAAAGAGAAATTCAAAGAGCTGAGAGGTAATGTTGAAAACAATGAGAAGGAAAATTAAAGTTAAAAGAATACCAATGCAGAAATAAGCAAAGGACACCAAATATGAAGAGTGAATGAGAAGAAACAGTAATGTATCTTGTTATTTATGACCTTTTTGAAGATAACAGGTAATGAGGGCATTGGTGTATGTACATGGTGGGGCAGAGATACAGAAATCCCTACTGGGAAGGGAGAGGACATGGGAAAGGTGGCTGAGGCTATAGTGGCCCAGAATGCAGTGTCCTGGGTCAAGTCAAAGGGTGAGAGACAAATTATTTCTTTATTATTTCACTTCCAATAGTATCTGTCTTCTTCTTCACCATTTAAAGCAAAGCTAGGTAAAATAGGAGAAGGGATACACGTCCCTGTGTGGAAACTACCTAGCAAATGCCAGCCATGCTTTAGCTCTGAGTTATGAAAACCACATGTGACTGGACTATAACAGCATTAACTCAGAAGTGCCTGCTCCATAAAGAATAAACTTGCCATATAAGTTGTTCCAGAAAAGTTAGATAATTTCAGAAACGTGGCATGAATGATGTCACCCACAGAACAAGGAACACTAAACTCTCAAAACAAACTCCAGAAGAGAAACATCAGCCTTCTCAATGGAAGTAATGGGAAATAGCCCAATAATTCTGGTTTCTTTCTTCTGTGCTTTACAACATCTGTTGCATATTTTTTCCTCTTGATAAACCTCAGACCTTCTAGCAGATGACCTTGTCTCCTTCTTTTTAGAGTAAATAGAAGTGATTAGACAGAAACTTCCTTGATTTCCTGCTATCAAAAGGACAAATCTACCTATATCTCTACCCATTTTCCCCTCTTTCCTGCTGTTACAATGAAAAAGCTGACCTGCGACATTATCCAAGGTAAATCCCTCCACCAGTGCATGGCTCCATCATTTCTGTCCTCTCTGGATCATTGTTATGTAGGTTAAAATTTTTATCTCCTGTTCCTTAAATTTTCCTCTCCAGCTGATTTTTAGCACTTAAATATGCTCAGGTGTCAAATCAGAAGTCTGTAATAGGTATCCAGAAGCTAACTCAACATTTCCCTTTGGACATCTCAGACAGCTCTAACTCAACACATCTGAAAGTGAACTCATCATTTGTCCACCATGAACTTCTACTCCTTCCCCTTCCCCTCAGTGTCCTAATCTCAAGGGAATGGCTCCATAACCCAACCAAATGTTTAGCTAGAAACCTGAGAATTATCCCTGATTCCTCCTTTCTGCTCATTCCCCAAAGGCATTGGATCAGCAATTCTTGTTGTGTCTATCTTCAAATTATATTCTGTAACCAACCACCCCTCTCCATCTCTATTGTCGCACACTGGTTTAGATAACAATCATCTCTCGCCTAGATGGTTATAATTGCCTCCTAACTGGTTTCCACATCATCAGTGTATGTCTCTTCTAATCTCTTTTCCACAGTGCAGCTGGAGGGATCTTTTAAAAAATCTAGGGGCAACTAGGTGGCTCAGTTGGATGAGTGTCCGACTTCAGGTCGGGTCATGATCTCATAGTTCATGGGTGTCAGCCCCACATTGGGTTCCGTGCTGACACTCGGAGCCTAGAGCCTGCTTTGGATTCTGTATCTTTGTCTCTCTCTGCCCCTCTCCTGCTGGTGCTCTTTCTCTCTCTCATCTCTCTCTCAAAACTAAATAAACAATAAACAAAAAAAATTTTTTTTTAAATCTAGATAGGATCACAGTGCTCTCTTATTCACCTTTGAAACAATGGTTTCACATTGCCTTTCAGATAAAGCTCATTCTCCTTCACATAACTTACAAATACTGTTCATAAGCTACTCCTATGGACTTCTTAGTCTCATGTCTTGACATATTCAATACTTCAGTCATTCTAAATTCTTTAAACTTTTCATAATTGGAATAGTCCCATCCACTCTTTGCCTAGCTAAAACTCCTTTGGCTCCTATACTAAAGTAGTGCCCCTCCCCTTCGTGGGATACTTTATTGTAATTGTTTAATTCTTTGCTAGAGTATAGGATAAGAATTATGTCTTTCTCACTCATCCATTTATCCTTTTCTCTGCTTGCCCCTAATCTTGTATACCAACCACTCCAGTACCTTACGTAGTATCTGGTGTCTAATAAATCCCCAGTAAATATTTGTCAAATAAATTCATTATATTTCAGGGTTTTGTTATCACTCCTCTTACTGAACTTAATAGTCTTGATTCTCCTATGGAGTCTCAGAGAATACAATCACAGCACCTTTTGAATACCGTGTCTGTGGTGAGAAAGGGAGATTCAGCTTGAATGTGGCCAGGATTGAAGGCTGGGATGAGTTAGTTCTTAATCCTGAAGGTTTAGAACTTTCTAATAATTACAACTCATTTTCTCTAAGGTTTTAGGCATTTAGAGAAACTTCCTTATTTCCATATCAAGGTCCTATAAAAGCCAAGACATATTTGTGGTCATTTCTATATAAAGACAATATCTGCCATTAGGAGGGAAGAGTCTTTAAGGTTTTTTGTTAGTTTTTTATTGCATTAGAGATAATGCTATAGACAAGACTATCTTTGGAAGTTCTAACATGGCCAACATCATTTCAAAACTATTTATGAAATTTTTACCAGATATAATATTTCACCTTATAAATCCTGCAATCCTGGAGCCAGGAGCAACCTTTGTTGTCATTTTGGCATGCTTCCTAGACACCTTCTGGGAATGAAGCCTACAACATCTCTGACAGTCATTACTTTACTTTGGCCCAAGAACTTTTGGGAATAGGATTCCATTGCTGATGAGGCCACCTGCCCCACTCCTAGAAGCGCTGGTGTCACAATGTCTTTTCTCCTATTTCCTTTTTTCTTCTCTAACTTAACATCTCTCATCCTGTCACTTCAATCATATTGGTCCTGTACTTCAGCTACGTCCTCAACTTAAAGACCTTTAACTATTGGAAGGGAAGAGGTAGTGTGGGCAGAGGGAAACACATTCCCTGAGCACCCGGTGTTTTACAGGACATTCGGTGGGTATATTTTCCATTACTTCTGTAACTCCTTCTACAGTCCAGTAAAGTAAGCAGCAATATTGGCATTTTACTCAGAGGTGAGTAAAACTACCCCACTTTTGCTTATCTAACATTGAAGTCCAATTTTTAAAGACCCTAAAGGTTCTGAGTCAAGAGGCTGAGGTGCTAATTTATGTCTGTTAATGGCTAGCTGCGTGGAGTTGGCTCCTTTTTACTATTTCTAAAACTGGGAGCATAGTTCTTATTGTCCTAGGCAACCTCACAAAGATTTGTTGAAGATAGAGGCTTTCATGTAAATGAAAGCCTTTTTGCTGCATGCATACATCATAGCCTTTGGAATCACACCCAACAGAACTCTGTTGCCTTTTTGAAGTGAGAACTTGTCTCATAGAAGTAATTCAAGCCCTGGGGAAATTTTGGCTTTATTGTGTCCTTTTCAAACTTGTGAGAAAGTGTGTATTCTGGGGAGCAATAATTTTCATTGCCGGCAGAGAGTACCTATCAACACTAAAGCAAGTCCCAAACCATTGGGAGACTAAACAACCTGGACTAAAATAACATTGACATTCACATTGAGACAGTCAGGAATGATTTAGAGCCAGAGCTTGATGATCACCACAACAAACTGTTTTAGAGATTTACTAACATTCCAAGGTCAGTGTTGGAAATTCTTAATGAGTACTCCAATGATAGAAGTGTATTTGGACTAAATTAGTATTTTACATTATGTGTATAAATTTTGGGTTTTGCCACATTTGCAGGACTTTAATAGGCTGAATTTTTTCAAAGAAGCTACTTGATTTAAAACATACCATGTCACCAAATAAATATTTTGAATATTTTTAATTGACTTTGAGATAGATCTGAAAAACCACCTATAACTCAAAGCTTTTGGAAATGCTTTAACACAACGTGGATTCTTTGGGTTTCTATTATTTAACTCTATCTGTGGATTTCTTTATGTTCTATTATCAGGTTCTGCAAAGTGCTTATTATTCAAGTTGGATAAACCAGTTTTGCAGACTGCATCCTCAGTGCATTTTCCAATAATGACAACTACCCTTAACATTCTTGCAGACCTGGATGCCTATCTGTGTGAAACCAGTAGGTAAGTATTTATTTAAACTATTGGAGATTACAGACAAAACTTGCCAAAATAAATATGCCTAGAAAAACTAAAAGGAACATGCTATGGTATTAACAAGAGTTATCTTTAGGTGATGAGATTGTGGGCAACTTTTTTTCCTTCTTTTTCCTTCCTGTCCTATTTTCAATGACGAATATATGTTGTTTTTATAATATAGAAGCTCTACTTTTAAAAAAGCAGTTGCAGACACACTAATAGTCACACATATGAAATGAGATCTCAGGTACATGTGCAGGTGACAGAATGCTAAGCAGGGACACAGACACATCTCCTGATTGCAGAAACAGATTGTAATTGGAGAGCCTGGCCTGCCTGTGCTGGCTTCCTTGCAGATCACAAATATAATTCCAAACACAATGACAGGACTTTGGTACCATGTCATTTCTTTCTAATTCCTTATGGAGGGGTAATACCTTCCTCAAGTAGATCAGCTAAATGGGATGACTGGGTAGCTCAGTTGGTTAAGTATCCCACTTCAGCTCAGGTCATGATCTTGCAATCTGAGAGTTTGAGCCCTGTGTCAGGCTCTGTGCTGACCCTTCAGAGCCTGGAGCCTGTTGCTGATTCTGTGTCTCCCTCTCTCTCTCTGCCCCTCTACTGCTCATGCTCTCTCTCTCTCTCTCTCTCTCTCTCAAAAATAAATAAGCATTAAAAAAATTAAAAAGAAAAATCAGATCAGTTAAATAATTTTAGATTTGATCCGAGAAACTTGTTTAGTTAATCTAGGCTATTTGGTTCTAAGCAATATATTTACCATTCAGTAATAAGAGTTAACAAGATAAAAAGTGTTTGCATATACATGAAGGGCAATCAAACTTGTCATTTGTCCAGTCTTGACTTTTAATGGGTTGGACAGAATTTATATTAGGGAAATAAGAGAAATATTGCCCCCAGAATGTTCTGGAAGAGATACCAAGTTCTTATTATGAATACAGACATATCCTATTAAGTCTAGAAAGTTGGCAGGAACCTGTATGCCAAGGAGTTCATTAAAAGCTTATTTACAGTACTAAAACAAACTAAAAATATTATAGTACATATTCAACAAGTATATACATTTTGAAGGATAAACTTTACAACTTTTATTTTATTCATTTCTTCATCCATCTATCCACTCATTCATTAATTCATCAAATGCTTTTTTTAGCCTCTTTTTGATGAGAGACAAAATCTTAGGAGTTGGGGAGTACACCAGAGGACAAACACAAAAATCCTACATTCATAGAGCTTATGTTTATAGTGCTAGAAGGATTTAAAAACAAATAAACAAGTAAAATATATAGTACGTCAGATGGGGCTAAGTGTTATGAAGAAAAATAAATCTGGGAGGTGAGGTAGGGCATGCCAAGTGGGAGGTGGGTGTGGGGAGAGAGGACTTGTTGTTTTAAATAGTGTGGTCAGGAAAGGCCTCACCAATAAGCTAACTTGGTTAAGAGATGTAAAAGAATTGCTTCCAGACATCTTTAATATTTCCCTTTCACAAATCATTTGAGCAGCAGAGGTGGGAGAGCATTGATCCAGCATTTCTGTTATTTTTACTGCACAAGTGAAATAATCCTACCTTTTAGGCTCTAAGTGTAGCACTGTCAGCACAAGAATATGGTTTTTACACAGAAATAATACATGGTAAAAAATTTTCTTTGGAGTTATATACCTAGTGTGCAGACTCACTCAAATGTCACTCTTTGGTGGTCCCATTGAACTAACACAACCATACACATGGACATTAGCTTTCCCCCCCCCCTATTCATTCATGTGTCTGCTTTCTGAAGTTGACTTTGAGCCTACTGAAGGCAGGGATGGGACGGACGATGATTTGTTCATCTTGGCAGCCTCAATGCTCAGGCCAGTGCCTGGCATTTGTCGGGTGCTTGATAATTACCAGTTGAGTAAAAGTTTTTGCAAGTAGAAAAGACACTGACTTCAAACAGTTTAAGAGATTAATTCCCAGTGGCCCCACTTACCTATTAAACTGCCCAAAGTGGGTAACTGTCTTACATAATGGTGACCTTTCACCCTCTCTAAGCCCTGTTTGGAGTTGGCATCAAGGACTCTAAAATAAAATGATGGTGCCTCCAACAGCAATGCTTTCAGTATAAGGGACCCTAAGAGGTAGTTTCCAGTCTCATTTCCTATAGGACACTGATGTAAAATGAGAAAGCTGTCATCCCACATTTTTTCTACCTATGTGACAGATCACTTGGCTCTGTCATCTTTCTGATATGGTGTGGAGCAGTGATATTCCTCATACTGGATTAGGGGGCAAAACCATGACAATGTATGCTATCTATACTTGGGAGAGCAATGAAAGAGGAAAAAGGAAACTAAAAGCTTTATTTTATAATGGAATCCAGATTCTAGGCCTTCATAATTGTGTAGTTTTAGACCAGTTGCTGAATCTCTGCAAATCCCATGACCTCATCTATAAATTGGGAATAATAATTACTACTGTTATGAAGCATTGCTATGAGATATTGTTGTGTTGGTCATAACAGTATTATTAGGAAGGTCATGTTGGATAATATGTATAAAGTGGTTTGGTGCTTGGTATATAATATGGATGTTCAATAGACTATTGTTCATACTTTTATTACTACTCCCACTAGTACTAATGTTACTATTAGAGAAATCAGGCAAATAAAATTTTTTCAATCAACTGTTGAATGTTTATATGATCATTGAGGATAATGCTCATTAATATATTTGTATTTTATAGCTTACTTCCTTCGGGGTGCCTGGGTAGCTCAGTCAGTTAAGCGTCAGACTTTTGATTTCAACTCAGGTCTTAATCTCACAGTTTGTGAGATGGAGCCCCACATCAGGCTCTGCAGACTGCTCAGATCTTGCTTGGGGTTCTCTCTCTCCCTCTTTCTGTGCTCCTCCCCCACTCATGCACATGCTCTCTCTTTCTTTCTTTCAAAATAATATAAACTTTTTAAAAAATTTACCTCCTTCTATACGCTTATAATATTATTAAACCAAGTAACATTTATAATATTCTTGAATGTCGCTCTTATCACTTAAGAATATGAAGAAAATTGGGGCACCTGGGTGGGTCAGTCAGTTAAGTGTCCAACTCTTGGTTTTGGCTTAGGTCATCATTTCACAGTCTGTGAGTTGGAGCCCCACATCAGGCTCTGTGCTGATGCCTGCTTGGGATTTTCTTTCCCTATCTCTCTGCCCCTCCCCTAATCACTTGTATTATCTTTCTCTCAAAATGAATAAAAACTTAAAAAAAAAAAGAATATGAAGAAAGCTAATATATTGTATCAAGAAAATGTCGGCTGCAAAATGGGCTGGTATTTAACGGAACATTTCTGTGTTTCTGGGCACCTGCATATTAAGGAACAGGTTAGCAGGCATTTTGCCATCATAGTGGTTAACATATTATTTCTGCCACTCTGATACCTTTCTTGTAGAAAAATAGAGTCAATGGAAGTCATTATCTTTTTAGTTAGGAAAGTAATGCCATAACAAGATCTGCATTCTAGTCTAATAACTTTCTTTTCTTGTTTCTTAGAGTCTTGAAGTATAACTAAGGACAGATACCAGTACTAGCACAAACATTACCAAGGTGCATGATTATGGAGATGGTCTATCTGTTGCTGAAAATGTATCTAGTTTTTTGACAACGGCTTAATAACCATGGGGTCAAGTGGACTTGGAAAAGCAGCAACATTAGACGAACTGCTGAGCACTTGCATTGAGATGTTTGGTATGAGCCTTTTTTCCCTTTGTATATCTTAATACTATCTTGTCCCCCTTTTCACATACAAGTGTTGCTGTGGAATAGAATTCAATCTCCATCTCTGGTATTTAAGTCCTTTTTGGTTGACCCCAACCTGTCTCCCCAAGTAGCACTGTCCTCTCTGCATTTTATTCCCTTTACTTCTCACAGCTAATATGCCAGCCACACGGTCCACCTAATGTTTCTAGGACATCCCCACATCTGTCTATCTATGCCTTTATTACACTAGTTCACTAAAATTGTGCTTCAGGGCCCATCTCACATGCCATGTCAGGTGTTCATATTACCATCCCTAATCCCCACTGTCAGCAGTGCAGATTGCTTCCTCCCACAGCCCTTTGTGACTTTCTTATGGTATGTGGTATATGGGACTGTGATCATTCCTCAGTCTTCTGTCTCAGACAAGCATGGGTAGCACAATCTGCTGCATTCTGTATTTGCATATATGTCTTGTACCTTTTACTAAGCTACATGCTTTTTATGTTGTTTATGTATCCGCCTCGGCATTTCAGAATGTTCTTTGTGCAAATAGAATCACAAAGGAGTTGTTTTTTAATTTTTTAAAATTGATTGTTATAGCAAGTGTTAGATCAGAGTAGGGTGACCAGATAAAATACAGGAAGATCAGTTAAATTTGAATTTCAAGTAAGGTACATTTTTAGTGTAAGTGTGTCCTAAATAATGCATGGGATATACTTATGCTAAAAAATTATTTGTGGTTTACCTTAGTTGAGATGAACTAAGTGTCCTGTATTTCTATTTGCTAAATCTGGCAATCTAACACTAGAGATTGAGACCTACCTATTCACTTAACTTGCAAGGAAGACCCAAACAATAATTGGGGCTACAAGACATTTTTGACACTGATGTTTCTATACTGATATTAGAAAAAGAGAAGAAAGGTACTGTTGTCTCCTCACCTCTCACTGTATTTTATTTTTTAACAGATGACAATGGAGAGCTGAACAATAGTTATTTGCCAAGAATAGTTCTACTGATGCACCGATGGTATTTATCTTCCACTGAATTGGCAGAAAAACTTCTCTGCATATATCCTTTCAACTACTGTGTAATTTTTACAGTCATAAATCAAGTTCTGTATTTAAATAGAGTGTCTAACAAAAGCTGGTAAATTAAGATGAATAAACAGTCTTTAGTCAGTTATCCAGCTGTTTTCTGGGTATATATAGATGTCTATGCAAGACATCTGCATGATGGACCCAAGAGTTAACTATCCATCTGGATGTTTTGGCTGTACTTGAAAATAATCACTAGATATAAAATGAAATGGAAGCTGTAGGCTGAATATTTCTAACTTGACTTGAACATTTGCTGTTAACATAATGAAAGAATTCAAGACCTAATTTAATCCTTTAAGGATGGCAAAATGATGGACATAGAGGATATGGTTTAGACATGTGGAAATGCCAGCCGAAATAATAGGTCTGGCTCAGGCACAAATGCCACATAAGTTTTTACATTTTCCCTGGTTGATAAGACACAAAGAACATTCTAGCAGGTTTATTACAATTGGTTGGTTGATATAAATTTCAGGTTGACTTCTGTTACAAAAGCAAAAAAAACCAAACACACAAAAACACCAGAAACTCCATTCTAGTAAGGAGTTTTAGCAATCTAACACTTTAGTACATAATGCAATCCTGAAAGGTGATTGAAAGCCAAATGACACAGAATGACAAAATAGTCTCACATTTATAAGGAGGTTTTATTCCTGGAGATCTAATGTTTATTATCAGCCTGCTTCCATCCCAAGGGGACCTTCTACATGACTGGGAAGCCTTCCTGGGTAGGAACCTGATAGGCAGAGGGTCTGTCAAGTGTTAGGGCCATGTGGGCTTCCGTCTGCTCATGGCAAGCTTCCTCCACTTTCTACTTTTCCCCTCCATCCATCCCACAACCTCAGGATAGAAGGGGGTGTCAGAGAGGGTAAGGGGACATTTACCCTGAGCAGAGGTCCTTGAAAATGAACAAGATCACAGTCCCCAGGGTGGTCTGAGAGTCTCCAGGTCTCAATATTGAGGTGTAGTAGTGCGTAGGTTACAATTATTCAGTGTTGATATCATCAGAGCTCGTTCTCTCCTCATTTGAAGATCCATATAACCCAAATATCCCTGGTATGGCCTTCTTATTAGGAATTCATCTAAATTGGTCAAACAACTGCAGGTGTGGGCAAAGGAAACAAGGTACAGGGATTTTTTTTTTCTTTAACTAGTGTACGTATCGAGATGCGATTGGAGAAAACTGTGATGAATTTCGGTTAAAGATCTGCTACTTCATGAGGTAAATATACATGTAATTGTCTTCTAGTTTATGGTTCTGGAATTGCTGACAATTTCTTTTTCCCTAAGCAGCAGACCTAGTTTGGCAATAGAATAGCCTCAGATCCCTCTTGTACTGATTTTGTTTAAATTGACCCTCCCCTGTTCCTCGGAGTCAAATTTCTCTCTCTTCTACTGATCAAGCAGTAGCAAATGTGATTATGGAAAGAAACTAGCTCTTAGGAAGAGTAAATTCATTTCTATTTCCTCACCGTATATTTTCCCGTGTAGTTGCCATAGAATTGGGAGAAGAGTTTCCTCTCAGCTGTGGTTCAACATTTAGATGAGAGTAAAGACACTCAGGACTTAGAGTCAGAAAGAGAGATTCAAAGGCAGAGTGGTAGACTTGGGTCCTTGACTGAAGGAGGGAAGAGTGAGACCTAGTGTCATGGGATGGGGAATAGGAGATTGCAGATTTGGGGTATGGTCCTGGGTTCATGGTTAAATGTAATCTGTAAAATGATCCAACAGTTTCCATAAAGGTCTAGCTTGAAGTCGTCTCATTTTCAAAAATATTTGATGCCTTTCAGGTACTGGATTCTCAAGTTTCCTGCAGAGTTTAATTTGGACCTTGGTTTGATCCGTATGACTGAAGAATTCCGGGAAGTAGCTAGTCAACTAGGGTATGAAAAACACATCAGCCTCATCGACATATCCAGCATGTAAGAGTGGCACAAGCTTCTTTCAAACATGATGAGTCTATTGTCTGGGGGAGGGAGTAGTTGTTGCCCCACTTGACCTCAGTCCATACTATTTCAGAATCAGTGTGTGCTCTTGTAAAGAAAGCCTTGCTGCAAAATAAGCACAGCCTCACTAGACATAGTTCATCTCTCCAAGCTTCAGTTTCTTTATTTATAAAATGGGGATAGTACCTTGGTGATGGGGTGACTATGAGCATCCAATAAATGCATAGTAAGATCGCATTTGGCATGTAATAGGTGCTGAGTACTTAGTTACTAAATCTAGTTCCTGTCTCCTAAGTCCTTGTCACTCATATTGTGGTCTATAGATCAGAAGCATTGGCATCACATGGGAGCTCAGTAGAAATTCAGAATCTCAGGCCCCACCCTAAACCTGCTGAATTGGAAAGTGCATTTTAATAAGAGAGCCCTAGCTGATTCATGTGCACATTCAAGTTAGAGAAGCCATGTGCTTCTGAGATAAGCCTGAGGCTTTACAAATGTTGACCATCATTTTGTCATGAACTGGTTAGCTCATTTATTCGGGACTCAGTGCTAATTAGACTAGCATTTTATATCTACTAATTAACTTTGTACAGAGAAAGTTATTTAATGGCCCTGAGTATGGTTATCCATCTTGCAAATATACACTCTTGTGTCCTGGGCATTCATACTCTAGTCCATTTTCCTAGAATACTTCTTTTTTTAAAAATGTGTTTTACTTATTTCTGAGAGAGAGAGACAGCACAAGCAGGGGAGGGTCAGAGAGAGAGGGAGACACAGAATCTGAAACAAGCTTCAGGCTCTGAGTTAACTGTCAGCACAGAGCCCGACGCAGGGCTTGAACCCACGAACTGCAAGATCATGACCTGAGCCGAAGCCAGACGCTTAACCGACTGAGCCACCCAGGCACCCCGAATACTTCTTTAAGAGTCTTGATCAACAATGCAGGATCCAGGAATCATTAGGGATGTTGTTAGAAATACAGATTATTAAGGCTTATTCCTAGTAAATCAGAATCTCTGGCAGTGAGGTCAGTCCTCTGTCTTTATAATGAACTTTTCAGATAATCCATATGTTGCTGAAGTATAAGAACCCAACTTCTGGTGGTTTTCATTTGCCTTAAATCACCATCAATATATTGATAATCTGCCAGATTTATATACCTAACCCTGACCTCTCCCCTATGATCCAAACCTTACTGGTCATAAGAAAGAGCAAGTAAGAAATTCTGGATGGATCAGTGCAAACCCACCCTGTCTGGAAAAACAACTCAAAGTTTATGTTCTATTGGCAGTGGGTCAGTGGTTTTCTCTTCAAATATGAAGGACAGGGTGTGTATTTTGCACAAGCTCCTGGAAACAAGCCAAGAGTTACAGAGTCAGTAGGTTAATAACTTCCATTGAGTGAAATGGCCTTTCAGCACATTGACCAGACTTACTGTTTCTTTTATAGTCCTTCCTATGACTGGATGAGAAGAGTCACACAGAGGAAAAAAGTATCCAAGAAGGGAAAAGCTTGTCTGCTGTTTGACCATCTGGAGCCCATTGAATTGGCTGAGCACCTCACTTTTCTGGAGCATAAATCTTTTAGAAGGATCTCAGTAAGAAACTGACATTTATTCTTCCAAGGATAACAACAACCATGCCAACTTTCCCAAGAGCTGTGTTTCCATATTGGCAGCCTCTGTCATTGTGCTCCACTGGAAAGTTGCCCTTAATTCACAGGAACAATCCCTTTTAACCAAAGATAAATATTATCCTGCCTTTATTTTATGGCTTAGGAGCTATATATCTGTCGCTATTTTCAATGTCTCCTTTCATACGATTAAAGCATGATTTTCTAAATACTCAGTAGAGATTTAACCATTCAAGGTTTATTTAGCTCCATTGACTTCTCCCAAGTGAACATGTTTTGCTAGGCCCTCCTTCTGAGGGAAGAAATATTTATTTAGCTTGGGATTTGTATAAATGCCTAATTATAGGCGTATGTTGAGAATAAGAAGTTAGGCTCTGATGAGACTCTCACATCAGGTTGTTTATTTCCAGGAATGGAGATCCTGAATTAAACTTTCCTTTGCTACTCTGTCTTAATAGTGTTCCTTCACCTTCTTTCTCTTCTTCCAGACTGTGGTCTCTTCCTAGCCAACTACTCACTATTCACTTGTTATGATAATATTTCCACAATGGGTCACAATCAGCCTTCGTCTCACAAAGCTCTGGGGGCAGTCATTCCTCCTTCTTTTCCAAGGGATGAGGGAATTAATTACATTATTACTTGCAAAGAAGAAAATGAAGTTCGAAGTATGGATTTCTGAAAGACTGATTCTTTTCACTAAATAATCCTACTTGGAGAGGACCTTAATGACTCCCCCGCCCCCCACTAGCAGACCATGAGAGGGAATCCCCCTCATTGTTTATATGATAGAAGGCTCACATATATTTAATGATATCCATGCTGACTTCCCCAAAAGGTGTCTGTTTTGCTAAAGAGCTACCTTACTTCAATTTCTGTTTTCTTCTTTTTCTTCTTAGAAAATTATTCTGACTTGAAATCATTATATTTACATTCATTTCCTTTTCTTTAATGTATGCCATTGTATCTCAAACTTGCCTGACCATTGGAGTCATAAGTATTGGGTGAAAAAATGAAGACTATTAGATTCTTCCTCTGGAGGTATTGATCCTTTAGTTCTGGAGTGTTCCCAGAAACTAATATGTTATAATGCAAATGCCTCAGGTGGATCTTATGATCCAGCAAATTTGGGACTCACTGGAATGTGACTTAGATTCTTGTCCCTCCCCACCCTGCCCAACACTGTGATGTGTAAGCATGTTTCTGTGTATGGGAGAGTGAAACAGAGAAAAATAATAGGTTAAGGGTACGTGTACATTCAAATGTGTAAGATGCCATCATAAATGTGAAATGAAAGAAATCATTAAGTTGTTATGAAACAATATCTCACATCTTCCACACAATATTCTAATTTCTGATTTTGTGAAGACCTCATTATAATTCAGAGTCTCTGAATCTTCCTTTACTAGTTCACTGATTACCAAAGCTATGTCATCCATGGCTGCCTAGAGAATAACCCAACCTTGGAGAGATCTATTGCCTTATTTAATGGAATCTCTAAGTGGGTCCAGTTGATGGTTCTTAGCAAACCAACCCCCCAGCAAAGGGCAGAAGTCATTACAAAGTTTATCAATGTTGCCAAGGTATGTATGTCTGGGCATTAGTCTGGGGTTCTTAAAGGATTCTAGATGTTTGTTCACTCTAGAGAAGAGTCATTAAAGAAATTTGGGGTTCACACTATAAAGAACATTTGAAGTATTCATAATATGTGGTGGTGAACATCACACTTCTCTCATGTAAGGAGATTGCTTTTAATTGGCAATACTTAGAAGCATTCATTGTAACTTTTTTTTGTAAAATTATGGATATATTTTTCTGGTGGATTGCATTTGTGCTTCATGTTAAATTGATATTATTTTTTCTATATCCTTTTTATTAAAATAGTGCATTTACCTATACTTCAGAGAGGCTGGGATAATTGAAAAATTGTTACTAAGTACTGATGGTAATTTTTTTTTTTATTGCAGAAGCTCCTTCAGCTCAAAAATTTTAACACTCTGATGGCCGTGGTGGGAGGCCTTAGTCATAGTTCCATCTCACGCCTCAAGGAGACCCATTCTCATCTTTCTTCAGAAGTTACAAAGGTATGGTGGATTAGATTCCAGTCCTGAGTACAAAAGTCATTTGTACATTGTTTAGGGATAGGATGCTCCTAACAGATGTCACTCAGAAGGGGAAAGTTCTCTTCCTAGATGATGGTTGGTTACACTTGGGGAATTAAATAGGAAGGGAATAGCCATACCACTGGGAAAAACAGGTTGGAAGTGGTGACAAGTGTCCCTATAAGAAGACCTTGAATACCATTAACATACTGCAATTGTGAGTACTCCACAAATATGCATGTGGTGCTAACTATGTGATATGCACTGTGACACACACAGGGGGTACAAGGCAAATGAGACAAACCATTCCTACCCTACGCTCCTCGATTCAAGTCATTGAACACCAAGCACTGTGTGAAACACAGTAGACAGATAAAAAGGAAGAAGGAGATGTTGACCTTGTCTAGAAATCCCTCAGATTTATAACTGAGTTCTCAAGAACAAATATATATATATATATAGAACAAATATATATATATATTGAACAAATATATATATATATATTGAACAAATATATATATATTGAACAAATATATATATATTGAACAAATATATATATATTGAACAAATATATATATATTGAACAAATATATATATATTTATATATTTTAAAAAAAACAATGATCATTTCCCAAACCGAGCTTTTTCTTTTCTGCCATATTTGTTTTCAGACCACAAGAATAAAATTTTTCCTCAGCGAGTGAAAAAGAACATATCATCTTTAGGAAAAGATTTCCTTGTAAGCATGTAGTTTGCTGTAACAGTAAGGACACTTTCAGCTGTTAAGTTTTAAAAAATCTTGCAGTTGCTTAAACAATAAGGAAATGGGTCATCTCACATACCTGGAAGTGCAAAAGCAGAGCTGACTCCAGGCATAACCTGATCAGAGCCCTGGCTCATTAGTTCTGCCTTCCTTTCGGTATCAGTTGTTTGTTTCGTTAGACTGGCTTATCTCCTGATTGGGCTGTCTGCAAGTGGGAGACAGTGAAAGTGTCCCCCTTCAGCCCTGCCCCCATGAAATGAAAGTCCTTGTTTTTAGGCAGATTGGACCATCTCAGGTCCCATTCTCACCCCTGGACCAGTAACAGTTGCCAGAAGAGTATAATGCACTGATTGGCTTACATCTGTGTTCCCGAGCCAATCACAAACAAAAGGGATGGAATGATAACGATGGTAAATCAGAACCCACCTTGGGCCTAGGAATGGAGACAGCTCCAGCTGAGCCACATGGGCTGCTTTGAGAAAGTGTCGACTAATCAAAATTGAGGAAGGCCTGGTTGCTTTTAGGCAGCCAGCAGTAAACAGGAGGTTGTAAACCAAGAAGCACTGCTGTCTGACCTAAAACACTGCACTTGTTCTAAGCATAACGGGGCTCATTATATCTTAGTTTTCCTTTAGCTTCGTACTGAATTTCAAGGAAAGAGCAAAACATGTTTTACATATTGTGTCCAATAAGAATTCAATGGAGGTTCTGAGAGGCTTGGAACCACCAGTGGATCTTCAACAATTATTTGAACTCCTCTTTCTTACAAAAAAGGAAACTGAGGCCTTCTCACAATAGATTTACTTGCCCAAAGTCACCCATCCAGTTAGTGGCAGAGTCCAAAACCATAGCTGTCTCACACCTCAGTGTGGCTTTTCCTGCCTCATCCTGTCCTAGGTTAACCTTCAAGTAATATCTTGAATGCAACTTTCTAAGAACAACCTAAACACTGTAATATACTGCATGCTATATTTTAATACAACACATGCTTATATTTGTGGCCTGTAATATTTCCATGAATTTCAAAATACTTCTAGATAATTTATGCTGTTTAACACCCCACCAGCCCTAGTAGGTAGGCAGAGGTGCGGGCGGTTTCTGTTTTGCAGTAAAAGAGAACACAGTGTCTGGCTCATTTGGCCAAGCCCAGGATATTTTTCTAATTTTCTTTTTCCAGGTTAATAATTTCCCTGCATCAGTGTTCCTGCAATTGATACTTTTCTCAGCGGCTGAGGAATTTCCCAGCCACACACTGCAGGGCCTGGGGGTGGGCAGAAAGGAGAACTGTTTGAAAATCCTACTTTTCCATCTGTTCCCAGAACTGGAACGAAATGACAGAGCTGGTCTCTTCCAACGGCAATTACTGCAATTACCGCAAGGCCTTTGCCGACTGCGAGGGCTTCAAGATCCCCATCCTTGGCGTCCACTTGAAAGACTTGATAGCAGTCCATGTCATTTTCCCAGACTGGATGGAGGACAACAAAGTTAACATTGTAAAAATGCACCAGCTCTCTGTTACCCTCAGCGAACTGGTGTCCCTGCAGAATGCCTCCCACCACTTAGAACCCAACATGGATTTGATCAACCTGCTCACGGTGAGTTCAGGGGACAGGAGTTTCTGCTGAGAGCTCTTCTACGCCTCACTTCACAGGAGGTGCAGGAAGGTTCTTGCATGTCATTCACCAGGTTGCATGCAAGGCTGGTCGATGGGATGGGATCTGAAAGGGTGGGTGAGGGGAGGGGAGCTCTGCCCTATAACTGGCATAAGCTGAGACTATAATCACTGGGCAGAGGAATTTCCCTTTGCCCTGAGGAGCCAAGGCACCACCCCTATAGCTCTGTGCCTAGAGCTCTTAGAGAGGCCCTCCTGTCCTCAGCCCCTCACTATCCTTCATCACACCAGTCTAGCTCACCACCTTCTATGTAGGCTTATAGCCTTACCTCATCCATTTCCCTTTGCCCTCCCGCACAGCATAGCTGAAACCTGGGGTTATACTAGGCCCTCCTCCATGATCTCCCTGCCCCCGCTGCCACCATCCCCATGCCAGCCTGGCCTTTGAGGCCCTTCCAGACTCATTGTCTATCTGGCCTGGGTTGTCATCACCTGATCCCACATCACACTTGCCTTTGAGGAACACTGGGCTTTCCACCTCAAACTGCTGCCTTCTGCTTCCTGGCCTTTGCACTTTCTTGGAAAATCCCTTCCCTACCCACCCCTGTGACTAGCCTCGGTCCTTCTGGAGCATTCTCGGTTCCTCTCCAGAGCAGTAAGTATCTGCCTCATGTGTGGCTCTTGACCTTTATACTTTCTTAACCATAGGGAGGTATCATTTTGTATTAGATTTTTGCCCCCTTTTTGCTTGCCCTATACATCTCATATCCCCAGCACCTCTCATGGTACCTGGCATATATAGGAGCTCAACAGATGAACTGAATGCTGTATATAGGAACGATGTAAGTCAGACAGAAGGCGTTCACCTAGCATTCATATTTTTTTGTCATTTGTGGTGGTCTCCAGGTCCTGGCGCTTTTAGACACAACAGATGTATGGGAGGGAACCTTCCCCATTGACGGCTGCCTTGTCCGGGGGAAGAGGTATAACCAAATTCTCTCACCCTTGTTTAACAAATGGAGAAGCAACTTCTCTGTTTGGGTTCATAACACGGAAGCGTCTGACGCTTGGCTGCAATACTGAATTGACTCTTTTTCATTCGTGGCCATGGAAAGTGAAAAAAATTTCCCCTGAAAGCTCTGAGAGCCTAAATCCTCTGGGACTACTGTACTGGAGCAGGAGAAGTTCCTAGACCTTCTCACACACTGTTCCTAGAGCACACGATTGTTTACCAAAGCACGGCACCCCAGAAGTGCGTGCAGTGATGCCAGCTGCACCTTAACATAAAGCAGAAGTAGCCAACACACAGAAACACGAATCTCTTGGGGCTGAGTTTGTATGACAAACAGTAAACACACAGACGTTCTCTACTAGGGGGAAAACCCCTCCCAATAATCCAGGCACCTGCATTTATGAATCATTTGCCATGTAAATCTGTTTCCATGAATAAGTGACCAGAGTTGCAGCCCCAATCAGACAGCAAAGCCACAGGCACAGGTGATGTCTGCAGACCAGCTGAAGTTCCACCTGTCTGTGTCCAGGCTGCCTTTACTACGTGGAGAAGAGCATCCCAGAATAGTGGAGAAGAGCATCCCAGAGTAGGCGCCTGTGCTCGGGCATATTCTCATCCTGACAAAGATGATGATGGAGTGGGGGAATTAATTTTCAGTTATAAGTGAAGAAACATAATGGAAGATATTTAGAGAAATATCAAAGGATTCTGAGTGAAAATTTTTGGGTGCAAATGGAAAATTTGAACCCTAGAAATAAAGGCTAAGAAATATATTTTTTTCCACCTGGGAAGGAAAGAAAAGAGAAAGAGGATGCCAACACAATTAATCTCTCTCTCTCTCTCTCTCTCATACTAAAAGAAAATATAGAAGCCACCAAGGACCATATTTAGGACAACAGTGTTATCTAGTGTAGTACAGTGGTAAGAATCCTGAGCAGGAGATCAAGCTTTTAGCTCTCTGTATGCCGTTACTTTGGTCTCCTTGTTAACTCCACCTGCCTCTGGACTTTTCATAAGGAGTTTTGTGCTCATTTGTGAGATCTCTTCCAGCTTTAAACTTCTGTGATTCTAGAGCTAAGAACTGATGGCCCCTTGAGAATAAGGAACCTGGTGTCAGTCTGATCCTGTGGTTCTAGCCCAGCGGCTTCTCAGATAGCATGGTCCCACATATGAGCATCGATCAGCAAGCCAGTTTCTATTTAAAGCCAAGATCACTCCTCCCTCCCTACAACCAAGGAGAAGGTTCATTGCCCAGGAATATACATTCATTCTTTCTGGCCACAGACAGATTCATTTCCTCAGTGCAGATAAAGGAGATTCCCATCGGGTATTCACTAGAGCCCAGTGGGCATCTCATGAAGCATATATGTGTTCATATTAGAACCATTTGATTGACAGAGGCTGTGAGGGCATCCATAGTGCAGCAATTTTTCCATTCATTTTGCCCCACAACTCTAGGTCAGGTTTTTGCCCAAAGTGATTGTTTGTTTCTAAACATGACGCCAGGTGAGAAAGCCAATACATGATTGAGAACCTTGGAAGACGGAAAATGAGAACTCTTAAATAAATCAACAATTGCAGAATGTCTGTTCCATGTGGTAGGCTGTATAGCAATGTTGGGACTTTCTATAATAGCTGATTGCATTTTTCATAGCACTTTCATGCACAGTTCACAAACACAGAAACCCTGTGAGGGACCCTGGGCAGGGCAGAGAGTATAACATCACCTTTGTATTTTACAAAGGAAGAAACAGATTTCTTAGGGACAAAAGTTTTGCAAATGGAGAACTTCTGAATCCCATTGTGGGGTGGGGGGGAGTTCTCTCTCTCTCTCTCTGTCTCTCTCTCTTTCTCTCTCTGTCTCTCTCAGAGATGGGCATTTACTCTGTAATGCAGGAACACTGCTGACATCTATTTTATTTTGCATCTGTTAAAATTAAGTAATCTCTCTCTCCCTCTTCATGGGTGGCTAAAGAAGGAGTTAATTACAGAACAAAATCTATGAGTCAGAGACTCTGTGAGCCATTTTTACCATTGTAAACTTAGCCCCTGAACAGCACTGGGCACATGAAAGACGGAGGACCCTAGCACTAAACGCATGGATTTTGGTTTGCTCCCCTTTTTTAGGGACGATCTAGAGAAGGCATTTTCCACTGTGATCCTAATCCTAGAACCAGCAGCTTTAAAAGCTAATGCTTCTTGCTTTATGGTATACAAAATCATCTGATTCTTTTCAGAGTATTTTTAGATGTATCAGTTACTTTTACCATTCTGAGTATATGCAAATAACTGGAAAGCCCCCTGTATTTTTAAAATTTAAAAAAAAAAAAAAAAAAAAGAAGAAGGAGAAGAATTGAAAAAATGGTGGATAGAGATACTTTGATGACCAAGTAAATTTTATTTTACAGTTCTACAGTCAGGGTGACATAGGTCTTAATGTGCAGACTAAATCCACAGCCCTCTTTGCTGATACCTTGGTAATAAATGCAGCAACTTGAAATAGGGACTCAGACCATTTTCCAAGCTCAAGATATGTTAGACAAGCAAGCATTCTTGAAATATCGTTGGCAAGCTGCCTCTAATTATTAAAAAAAAAAAAAAAAAAAACATGTGTAGGAAGTAAAACATATTACCTTGTACAGGGCTGTAAAACCCAGAGGAGAGGAGAGAATGTATGTAGGCAGGATCATGGCTGGGAAAGCAGAGATGGCAGGAGTAATCCATTCACTGACAAGGGCAGTGGTATTTAACTGGAAGCCAACATTGCAGTGCCCATCTGTATGGCCCACTAAACAAACCCCAATGGATGCATGTTAACACATTTAATCTCCGTAAAAGTCCTGGGATGGAGCTATTATTTATGCCTCCCATTTTAAAGACCAGAAGACTTGAGTTCCACAAAGGTTAATAACTTGCTGAGGTTCACACTACCACTAATTGAGAACAATCATTTAGAGAAGATATTTCCATCATAGGCTCTGATATCTGTCATTTGATGTATGAAAATACCCAAGGATGTTCTGTGTCTTTTGAAAGAGCATCTCCCCTACTCAGTGTGTGGTTTGTTTGGATTTCTGGACAGATATTCTGGCACTGTTGTCATCCCTTTTCTAGCAGGTGCCATTGCTGGTCATTAATCAGGAGGACAGGAGCATGCTCATCAACGTTCAGGTTAACTCCTGGCAACAAGGAATTCAGAAGGAAACAGTGACTTGATTTTCTCTCTATGTAACATTCACAGTGCAAGGCAGCAGCTCTGGCTGGGATTTTAGGGGCAGAAAAGATGGATGCACTGCCTGCGTTTGTGAGGCTTAGAAGCCAGTAGAATTTTCCATTGTGGAATTTACAAAATGGCAGGCAACCACCCATGGCAAGATGTGTTTTATTTGGCCCACACGGAATCATAAAAATTTTATATTGGTTGCCAGGATTTAAAAACTGAGATATTTCTCCAGATCTCTGGCTTCTCTAGACAAATGAGAAGATATGTCACTTGTCAAGCTGAAAAAATTTGCCATAGCTGAGCAGGGACCACACCTCCCCCTATCACTTCCCTAACCCAGATATCCAGGGTCACGTCCTACTTATCCCAAGTTTTTTTTATTGTTGAGCTCAGAGGGAAGGTCCCAAGGTGATTACATCTGCGAAGATGGTTTTGGCGAATAAGCCATTGTTATACCAGTGTTTCTATCAAAAGATCTTTTTCATGCATTTCACTTCATTCTCTTATATAATGGACTGGCTGCTAAAGGCATATGTATGTGACATGGGGATGGTTCCTCTCCTCCCTGGAGGTAGGAATGACTGTTTAGTGGAATATGGATACAGTGTCTATCCTTTGTGAGTAGGATTTTCAAGATCTGAAATGATGATGGGGAAGTTTTATAGTTAAGTCAGTTTTATTATGTTTAGAAAAAAATCTTTAGGTGACAAAGTCTAGGTAAAGCAATATACGGCTTGATGTGTGAAATTCTTGATATAAATATTGTAGGGCCATCTGGGTGGCTCAGTTGGTTAAGCGTTCAACTCTTGATTTCGTCTCAGGTCATAATCTCATGGTTCATCAAATGGAGCTCCGTGTCGGGCTTGGCACTGGGCTTGGAGTCTGCTTAAGATCCTTTCTCTCCCTCTTCTTCTGCCTCTCTCTCTTTCACACTCTTGCTCTCAAAAAAAGAAAGATAAATCCTTGAAAGACATCTTTTGCCTCTGAGTTTTCTCCCACCTCATCCTTCTTGCACTTCTCCCTCACTCTATACCCATACACATTAAGTCTTTATTTTTAGACCAAATATGTTAAAGAAAATTTTCATGCCCAAATGAACAAAGAAAGGACAGGGCACCCGGTTACATTCACTGCTGATGAAATGGTGTGATTCATCGGGTGTCTTAACATTGAAGAGTGTAGAAAGGACTCATCTAGGCTTATTTTAAGTCTCATGCCTTCTATTTTAGGTGGATGGGACTGTGCATTTTATTTTTTACTGATTTTATTCATGTACTCCAATCTTAGTCCAAGTTGTCCTTGCCTGGCCTGTCCTGATCTTTCTCTCCCTCTTTCTTTGTTCAAGTCATCCAAGTTAGGTCCTAGGCCACAAGGTCCTCTGTGTCTCTGTCCTGATCACTTCTGTCTTCAGTGACACACCCCCTACATAATAATAATATTAGTAGTAATAGCTTTCATAATAACAGTAACATCAACAACACTAAATAACACTTCTTGGCATTTTGCTGTGTACCAGGTTATGCATGGAGTACTTCACATGAAGTACTCCATTTGATCTTGATCAAAATTCAATTCAGTAGGGACTTTTATGATAATTTACATTTTACAGATGTGGAAACTGAGAGGCAGAGAAGATATAACTGGCTCAAGGTGACAGGGCTAACCAGTGTCAGGCTTAGGACTTGAACTCAGGCCCAACTGACTCCAGAACCTTCCCTCATGCTTTACAGGCTGCCTCTCTGAACAATTCCTATAGGGGTGAGAGTGGGGGTATCTTATTTCACAACTCGAATATGTTGCCTTTTGTTGATGTAATCACATGTGATATAGCACTTAGGATGCTGATGAGCATGCTAGGTTTAAGTGTTTGTTTTGAAATTTCATGTTCCACCCCTGCATGCTATCTTTTTAATGTTCCACATTCTCTCAAATTATTAAACGCTGAGCTTCTACGTTCGGTTTGAAAAATATTTCAGCATTGTAAATAAATAAGTAAATGTGATTCAACATCATCATTTATCCCTTCTAATTTGTTGTAGCTCTCTCTGGACCTCTATCACACAGAAGATGATATTTACAAACTGTCATTGGTGCTGGAGCCTAGAAATTCTAAATCGGTAGGTGGATTTTTTTTCTATCTAAGGATCAGTGCCAAACACAAATGATTGTCGTTTATAGTAATTGGGTATTATAGTGATGATTTGTGATCTGAAGATTGAAGAATTTTTAAAAATCTGTATTATTCCATTTTGCCAGTGGAACAGCTTAGCTCTGATAGTTTGAGGATGATTTCTTCATCAGAGGCTAACAAAGAAGAACATTATTATCAATTACTCTGTTTTCTTATTATCATCTATGTGTTGTATCCCTCTGAGAACTTGCCTGCCTATACGGCCTCCCCCTCAACAAAAGAGAACCCATCTTAATGTTAAACAGAGTTTTAGACTCTTCAACATACAATTCTGTTCAGCATAAAATGAAGTTTAATAAATTTTGAATAATCTAATCATAATTCACAAATTATGCTAATTCACTATTCTGCTAATGATGACTCAGCTCAGAATTTCAGTATCACATTAGATAGTGTTTCAATTAATGGCTGACTCCTAGCAAAGAAACTTTGTATGATAAGATTGAGGAAGTTGCATTACTAAATGTACCCTGGTCTTTAGTTTCAGTGAGTGGACTGTATCTTAGATATGTTTTGCCCTCATAAAAGAATACCTGGGTAAATTTGAAATTTGCAGCTAGCATGACTAAGAGCTAGAGAGTAAGGTAAAATTATTGGAAAAAAGGAACTTGTGAGCTCCTCATTCCTTTGTTTTAGTGTGAAGAAGCTGAGCATGGTGGGGTAAGGTGTATGTGTGCCCATGGCATTTTCACTGCCCCACACCTTCCTTTACCTAGAACAGGGCACTTTAATTGTTATCGGTTGGTTGCTGGGTGCCTCTGGTGGGGTATTATATCCATGTTATCTCATTAAATCTGTTAAGGAAACTGAGTCGGGTGAGCACTGGTGTTTCACACAGAGCACTAACAGCCAGTAGGTGGGAGAATTTGGATATGGCCTCAGGCCTGTCTGTCTTCAACACCTAGGATTTGTTTTATGTTTATTTATTTATTTATTTTGAGAGAGAGAGAGAGAGAGAGAACACAAGTGGGGAAAGGGCAGAGAACAAGAAAGAGAGAGAGAGAGTAAGACCAGGAATTCCAAACAGGGTCCACACTGTCAGTGCAGAGCCCAACTCAGAGTTTGATCATGACCTGACCCTAAATTAGGAGTTGAATGTTTAACTGACTGAGCCACCCAAGTGCCCAAATGCATGGGCTTTTTCTACTATGTGAGGCTGCCTCTGCTTTACCTGCCATCCCTTGTATAGGAATGTGGTAGGAATGACTATTTTAGCACACTCACCTGAGTTGTGCCTTTTAGATTTATTTTCAGGATGGATTTTGGCCAATTTCAGATGTTTCCATTAAACATAGAAAATCTTTTTTTTGTAAAAGTGGAAGCTTTCAAAGCCCCTTCTAAGAGAGTTCTGTCACTAGAGAACAAACTTCTGACAGGATGATGGTACTGAGAGCCTATAACTTCAGTGTGCTTTCCCTTGGTGCTGGTGGACCGCACCAAAGTCCCACTATGAATCTCTTTCTCTTCACTGTGCACTCTTGTGTCTCATTGGCTCTTTGTATTTTATTTGGTGGTGTCTCAGTTTTTTCACTCTACCTCTAGGTCAAAAGAAATACCTCACAATTCCACGTATACAATAGTTAAGTCAAAACAGCTTAATATATATTAATGTTCTAATGATTTAGAACCCACATTGAAAATAATATACATATGTTGAAATCAGTATAATATTTTCGGGGCACCTGGGTGGCTTAGTCAGTTAAGTGGCCAACTTTGGCTCAGGACATTAATCTCATGGTTCATGAGTTTGAGCCCCTCATTGGACTCTGTGCTGACAGCTCAGAGCCTGGTGCCTACTTCAGATTCTGTGTGTGTGTGTGTGTGTGTGTGTGTGTGTGTGTTTGTGTGTGTGTCTGCCCCTCTCCTGCATGCACTCTGTCTCTTGTCTCTGTCTCAAAAATAAATAAACATTTAAAAAAATTTAAAAAAATAGTATTTTAGTTTCATTCTTAAATAACCCACAATTACTTACTAATGGATGCATGTGCCTATTGGGCATGGGGAACAATTTCTTAAATCTTGGCATCAGATTAAATAAAGCCACCTTTTTTCTTGTTCCATATTTATTTTTTTTTTTTTTTTTTTTTTTGCTTCGGAAAGATTTGATGCCATTGAAGGAAATACAGCATGATCTAATGGGTGAACTGTAAACTACTTCAAGATGGTTACATGGTGTCTGACAAATACTGAGTACTGCTGTATTTTCCTTGGGAGTTTGAAATATCTTTTGGTATCTCTGGGAGTCCACTATAGTGTTCCAGATAGGACACCTTGTTATATAGTTTGGGAACTGTGGGTTTATCCCTGATCAGATGAACACAGTGAAAAGCTTGATAGAAAGAGTCACAGTGTGTGAGTGAGTCTAGGTGTCAGTGATCATATCCAGATGGCAGATACTTTTTGGTCCTGTTGGTAGCCTGTAGGATACCAGCAGCACCCACCTCAAAACATTGCAAGGGGCTTAAATCTAGTACAGTCACTCCTTAATTGCTCTTGCAAACATGTTTATCCCCAGTTCAGTATCAAATAAAAACCTGCCAAAACAGATTTGCATGCATGCACCAGCAAAAATATTTACATTACAGGAAGGTCCTGGGGAGAGGAATAAAGTACATTGCACTCTTGGCTTGTCTCCGATAGGATTGTGGTTTGCCCTTGTGTTGTGTAAACGTGTTATGCATTATTGCCACCCTCTTGCCACAGTATTTAGTGAAATGTCTTACAAGAAAGTGGGAAAACATATGGATAAAGCAAGTTCACAAAAGAGGCTAGAAAGGCCTAATTAGCCAAATAGTGAGAAGTGATTAAGCATGTTGAAAGAGATCCCAGCATGAAAACATAAACTTGGCCATTTACATTAGCCCATTTACTGCACACAACTATGAGTTTATTACCAACACCAAGTAGGAAAGAATTAGATAACAGGTGTTTTATATATTTTGCATTATACAAAATCTGGGTAGATTATTTTATAGGTTTTAAGGATGTTTTAGTCATATTTGGGGGAAATTGGATAGAATTTTTGAGTGGGCTGAGAGAACAGTATATTTTTTACATTTAAAATAATGGAATATAGGCTACTGCTAAACCAAATACACTCTCCAAACATATATTTAGTTACAGATTAGATTCTCTTGACAAAATATTTTCTCCAGAACATTTAAGTGCTACATCTGTAAGTTTTTACTGTTATTAACATATAACAATAGGGTGTCCCCTAATTGAAGATAAAGTTGAAAAATGTGTTTTTCCTCCTATCAGCAGCCTACCTCCCCTACAACACCCACCAAGCCTGTGGTGCCCCTGGAGTGGGCATCAGGAGTGATGCCGAAGCCAGACCCCACAGTCATCAACAAGCACATAAGGAAATTAGTAGAGGTAAGTAATCAGAGAGAGTAGTGAGTGAGCACTAGAAGGCCTTTTCTCTCCCCTAGAATATTCTACAGTTGCCCAAGAGTCATCTGAAGTCAATGGAATCAGCCCTCTGGCAGGTAGGATCAATTTGGCAAACACTGAGCTCTACCTGGCATTGACCTATGGGCGAGAATCCCTCCGAAAGGCCCTTTTCCCCTTCCTGTCATTGTGTTCTCATTTACCCAAATAACCTCAGCTACTTCCAGCTCTCTTTCCCCAGCATTTGATGTCTCCATCACTACCCCTGCAACTTGAGGGACTGTTTGGGGATTAGAATCTACTCATTAAAAACCTATGTGGGTCCCAATAAAATGCCCAATAAATTGAAATCCTTGAAGGTAGGAAAAGATCCTGTAGGATACATAGTTCCTCTTGCTGTATATACTGGGGGGTCTGTGACACACCTGCACAATGCCACTTAGGTCAGAAACATCACTTAATGACGGGCAAGTGTCTATCAGAGTTTTCATGTAGAAAGAAGAGTAGAAGCACCAATGTGGGGAAAATGGAAACATATTTGGCACTAAAATCTATGACCCCTGACTAAACATCTGCTTTAATGGATTGGTACGATACAATAGAATCATGTCTTTGGGATAGAATAAACTTTTTGCTGGGGGTGGACATTTAAAGAAAAAGAGGGGGTGCTTGGGTGGCTCAGGCAATGAAGCATCCAACTCTTAATCTCAGCTCAGATCTTGATCTCAGGGTCATGAGTTTAGGCCCTGTATTGGGCTTCATGCTGGGTGTGAAGCCTGCTTAAAACAACAAAACAAACCAAACAAACAAACCTAAAGAAAAAGAAAGACTGTTCTTCATCTTGGATCATGGAGGGAACTATGATGCACTGGAAGAAAACGTCTATGCAGCATGTGAGGCATCAAGGAAAGTTCAGAAAGGAAGGGGGAAGGGACTGAGAAGGCCATAAAATCCAGGGGAGGCCCTGTGCTGATATTGTGTAACAGACCCAGCTAGGAGCCAGGGAAGCTGGGGAAGGACTCCAGATCCAAGAGTTGCAGCTCAGGAAGGTCAGGAACCAGGAAATGAAAGACACAATGATTCTCTATTTCACTCTCTTCCCTGCTTTTCTCTGAATGCTCATTCCATTATCTGCAGACAGACTTTCTTTGCTGTACAAGGGGAGTCTGTATCTCCTCCCTCCCTTCCTCTCTCTCTCTTCCTTTTTATCTTCTTTCTTATTTTCTCTCCGATTTCATGGGAGAAGTTTGGCCCAATTTCATGGGAGAAGGTTGGCCAATTTCATGGGAGAAGGTTGGCCCAATTTGGATAAATTGCCTACTATTGGTTCAATCAAATGAAAGATTGCATTTTATTATGCATTTCCACATTAAATTTTATTCTACAAAAAGAATTGTACTTTTAATATAGATATTAGTATGGATATTAGATTATAAGTAGTAGGTACGAGTAGTTAATTTTAAGCAACTTTTATTGCAGACAAGTATTGTATTGGTATTGGGACTTGCAGAAAAAAACTATATGGTTTTATGATTTTACACCATTCAGTTATGTATAAATAAACTTATAATAGGTCCTAAACAGTTATATTTTAAAGTAATTTGTTCATTTATACCTTGTTCGTCTCTCAAAATACTCCTGAAGCAGCTTGCAACATATAGCAATATGGATAAAATAGAGAGAAAGCATTGGAAAAAGGGAGATTCATTATAATCTGTTTGCATACATGTGCTCCTGGGGAGAACTTAACAAGCCTTTTTGAAAACCCATTTCAGCAGAGGGTAATGGAAAAACCCTTTTATTTTTTCTGATTATAAAGAAAGTCAGAGAAAAGCAAATATGCAAGCTTTTCATAAAATATGGACAATACAAATTTTACTTCTAGGCCTTGGGAATTCTGCTTTCTAAGGAGAACCACTGATAATTTGTAAACTGTCTTGTATGACTTTATTCCCCCACAAACACCCCCCCCCCCCACATATGTCTTCGAGCAGCATAGTTCAATTACTTTCCTAGAACAGATTCCCATCAGTGGAATTGCTGGGTCAGAGTAAGCACTGACTGTCTTCCAGAAAGATTGTGGCTATTTACTTCATCAACTAATATGAGACTGCCTATTTTCTCATTCCATAGGAGATTACCAATTATTTTAATGTTTTCCAATCTGAGAGGTTTAAAAAAGCTTTATTTGTGTTTCTATAATTACTAGCAGAATCAAGGATTTTCCATAAACATATTGGCCACTTGTATTTTTACTTTGGTGGTCTCCTGTTCTCCTTTTGTGTCTTTGCTGTCATGTATATTGCAAATAATCTTTCTGACATTTATCTTTCAATTCATCAGCTGAATTTTTTGATTCAATTATTTTGCATTTTATGTAATAAAGTATTTTTGTAGGGGCGCCTGGGTGGCTCAGTTGGTTGAGCATCTGATTTCTTAATTTGGGCTCAGGTCATGATCCCAGGGTTGTTGGATCAAGCCTGCATTGGGCTCCGTGCTGAGCATGGAGCCTACTTGAGACACTCTCCCTCTCTCTCTCCCTCTCCCTTTGCCCTTCTCCCATGCTCAGGTTCTCTCTTTCTCTGTATGTAAACTAAAAATTTTTTTAATTGTTTATAGCTTCTGACTTTGATGTCATGTTAAGAAATGCCTTTCCCACTCAAAGATTACAAAACATAAAAATTATTTTTATCTATTTACCTTTCAAACTTTATTGCTTTTTTATTATTTAAAAAATTTTTTAATGTTTGTTTATTTTTGAGAGAGAGAGAGACAGAGAATGAGTGGGGGAGGGGCAGAGAGAGATGGAGACACAGAATCTGAAGCAGGCTCCAGGCTCTAACCTGTCAACATAGAGCCTGACATGGGGCTCGAACTCATGAACTACAAGACCATGACCTGGCCCAATTGAGCCACCCAGGCACCCTTATTGCTTTATTTTTGACATTAAAATATTTAATGCATCTAGAATTTAGTTTTGGGCAATTGATTTTATAAGATTATTAGCCATTTAATTCAATAGCAATTATTGGATAATCTTTAATTTCCCTGTGGATTTGAGAAAGTGCTTTTTGATATTATAAATTCCTGTATATACATAGAACTATTTCTGGACTCTGCTCTCTGTAGTAAGTTGTCGTACCATGTTGTTTTGATTCATGTAGCTTTGTAGATTATTTGAGTTCCGATGGGGCACACTCTCCCTCATTACTTTATCTTAATCTACTTATCATAAACAATTTTAGGCTTAAACATGTTTACTTCAATTTGAACTTTAGAATCAATTTGTACATTTAAAACAAATTGCACCGCAATTCTGATTGGAATTGCATTAAAAGTATATTTGAATTTTTTAGGAGTATCCAGGAGGCTCAGTCAGTTAAGTGTCTTGATTTTGGCTCAAGTCATGATTTCATGGTGGTGAGATACAGTCCCTCTTCCTAGAGCCTGCTTAATATTCTCTCCATCTCCCTCTCCCCCTCCCCTGATCATTCTCGCTCTCTCTTTCTCTGTGTGTGTGTGTCTCTCTCTCAAAAAAAAAAAAAAAAACTTGAATTTTTTTTAGATAATTTAACATTTTAAAGCTTCATTTTCTATTGTCATGGTTTTGGCATTTGTGAGTTCACCAAACTTAACTCTTACCAAAACTGATGTCTCAGGTTAGACCTCACTTTCTCCAGGAAATCTTTTTTTAAAATATTTATTTATTTTGGGAAGAGTGCATGTGAGGGAGGGGCAGAGAGGTGGGGACAGAGGATCTAAAGTGGGCTCTGCACTGAAAAGCTGACAGCAGTGAACCCAATGTGGGACTCCAACTCAGGAACTGTGAGATCTTGACCTGAGCTGAAGTTGGATGCTCAACTGACTGAGCCACCCAGGTTCCCCTCCAGGAAACCTTTTAAAATCTCCCTTAAAATCCCCCCATAGCACCCTGTTTTTATCCTCAGCATTGCACTTATCTTGTTATACCACAAAGGCTTCTTGATTTCATTATTTCCCACGGGATTCCAAGCTCCTTGATAGAAAGAATAATATACTATTTATCACTGCTTTCCCAATAACAAGTACAGAACCTGACTCATAGCTAGTTATTTAACAAATATTTGTATTTCCTTTGCAGTCTGTGTTTAGAAACTATGACCATGACCATGATGGGTACATCTCCCAGGAGGACTTTGAAAGTATAGCTGCCAATTTTCCCTTTTTGGATTCCTTCTGTGTCCTGGACAAAGATCAGTAAGTTGTAATTTTGTTATATTTTAATACTACCATCCTGAAACAGAAAATTAGTGTCAGAGGAGAACAGGAATGTCTTTATTTATAATTTTTTAAAGTTTATGTATTTATTTATTTTGAGAGAGAGAGAATGAGCAGGGCACGGGGACAAAGGGAAGGAAGAGAGAGAGAATCCCAAGCAGGCTCCACACTATCAGCACAGAGCCTGATGTGGGGCTTAAACTCACAAACCGTGAGATCATGACCTGAACTGAAATGGAGAGTCAGAAGCTTGACCGATTGAGCCACTCACATACCCCAAGGATACCTTTAATTTACATCTTGACAGCTTCAATCTTAATGTGTTGATAAGCCACGTCTAATGTTTCACTGAGTTTTTTTCTTGGTGTTCACAAATCTGCCTGGTTGGATGTCATCATAGGGCAGGCTACACCACCAGTGTTGAACCCAAGTGCCCATTTGCAAATGAGCCCAACTCTCCATTCCCCATATTACTTCTACTTAGCTATTTCATCAATCCCAAAACCTCCATCAAGAAAAAATGGAGGAGAAATACAATTACACCGAGGCTGGTAGAGTCCTCAGCATCAGTGGACCTGAGGGCAATACTAAAACTCACCAAGCAAGTAAAATTATTTTAAATTACTTACAGTCTTCAGAAGAGCAGTGATGCCTGCCGATAGCCAAGACGTGTCCTTCTTTGTTTTTCCCTTGCTAACTCAAAGGTTGTTTTGATAAACGAAGTAAAATATATATTTCTCTTAAGCTTTAAATGACTCCTGGAAAAGCAGATGACTATAGAAGCCAATATCCAGCTCATTGGAAAATAATGTATGAAATATATATTGCAGAGAAACACTGGCATTAGTAATTTGATTGCTTCGTTTTTAATTGTGTGAGATTAGTTCTTAGTTTAAAAATCTAGAATGAGATGCTAGATTTTATACTGGTGAAATGTCCAAATTATATCACTTTAAAATCCTTTATTATTTTTGTTGGTGTGTGAAGTTTTTTTTTTTTTTAAATTAAATCTGTAGGTAATTCAGTACACTAAGGCTTTCCTTGGTACTTTATCATAAATATCTTAAAAATATAATTCATCTTCCTTGGAATTCTAGAACAAAGAATACTTTAAAAATAAATTAAATAATTAGAAACATAAACTTATTTTACAGAATGAAATTTAAGTTACCTGCTGACTGCCCACTTCCCTTAGTTTGTTTCTGTCAGTGACATGTAGGTAGGACATGAACTTAAAAATCACTTCGTACTCTTCATTTTTTTTCCAGCTGATTCTTTAGATGGACGTTACACTATGCCAGCAAAGATATAAAAACACTTCTTTTTCTAAAAATGAAGGTTTGAAATATTCATAGCTTACATGATTTTTTCTTTAGATACATTGATTTTGTGAGGCTAACAGACCATCCAGGAAGAGATTGTAGCAAGCTGAAGATGTGGTACCAAGATTCAGGAGAATAGTTTTGGAGGCATAGATTGCTAGGTCTGCAGCCCAGGCTTGTGAGCTGGAGTCCTGGGTGTGGGAGCAGATTCAAAGTTTAGAAGAACGTGAGCTTGGAGCCTGAGGAATGTAGCTTCAGGGACTCTTCTCCCTACCAGCAGCTGAAAGAAGAAGTAGGTCCTGCAGGAGAGCCGGAGCAGGAGAAATATGGGAGGCAGGAGAGAAACTGTGGCCATGTGGAATCACAAGGTCACATGGAAGAGAGAGTGTCAAAAAAGGAAAAAAAGCCTGCCCCCTATCATGTGCAGCCAGGAGGTCAACAATATCAAGGAGTGGAAAAAAAGCCACTGACAATGTCCTTGTGACAGTTTCAACAGGGTGTCAGAAGCTTGGTTAAATGGAGTGAAGAGTAATTGAAGGAAATGAGAAAAAAATGGAAAAAAAACTCTAATGAACTTTTTTTTTTTTTTGAAAATTTTGGGAGTAAGAAAGGGAAGAGAGGAAAGACAGGAGCTGGAGTTGGAAGCGAGGTTGAGAAAAGACGGTTTCCAAGGAGGAAGTCACGAGTGTATTTGTACACAGAGGAAGGAGTGGGTGTCTTGGGAGGCTGGAGAGTGGGGGATGGAAGCATGACTTCCTCAGAGACAGGAGGACCCAAGGGAGGAGATGAGATACAAAGGAATTCTGAATTGGCACAGAAGGGTGTGGTCTCCAGTACATGCTGGTGTGGAGAGAAGGCAGCATGAAGATCACCTGTATCAGGTGGATCTGATCTTGGTAAACAAGAAGTCTGATTATGTGTGGGTGGGTACAACTGGCTGTGAAGAAGATCTGGAAGAATTGCTCTAGCAAATGGTCTGTAAACCAGTAAGACATGAACGAAAGATTACCACTGGCAGTGGCCTGGATGACAGCAGGCTGAATGAATTTGAGAATGGTGGGCCCAGTTATTACAGTTTTCTGCCTTTCTCCAGCAGGTTGCTTCTTGCACACCCTATTGCTAGGTTAGGGCAAGAAAAGAGATATCCTCCTTTGGTAATGAAGGAGACTTTCTGTGGTATGGAGACTATCAGACAAACACACACACACACACACACACACACACAGACATCTTACTATGAAAGCCTTTGGCACTGAATGCTCTTTCAAGGTCCTCTCCTTTCAAATAGAACAGTGAAGTAAACACTCCCCACCTGCTTTTGGCCACAAAGAGTTGGGAGGTTGGGTAATTAAAGTGTGTCAGCCACTTGGCAACATGGTCTTCAAGATCGCTCCCTTTTTTTATTTTCTTTACAGGGATGGCCTAATTAGTAAAGATGAAATGATGGCTTACTTTCTGCGAGCTAAGTCCCAGTTACACTGTAAAATGGGACCAGGATTTGTCCATAACTTTCAGGAGATGACCTATCTCAAGCCAACCTTCTGCGAACACTGTGCAGGATTTGTAAGTCTATTTTCCATTATTTCTCTTGTGTGTAGTTATTTGTATAGCATCCTGAGGACATAGGAAAATAATACACCAACAGAGTCCATTGTGTGCTTTAGATGGGAAGTAAAAAAATGATGGCTCCCTGAAATTAAAAATTAAGTTAAAAACAAAAGCAAGATCTGCAGGTTTCACTGTGTTCTTTCTAGGATTGTGGGGCTGGTGACAGGCAAGGATGGAGAGGCTTGTTAACTCAAGAGAGTGGTTTGTCTCTTAATCCCTGCCAGGGAAAAGTTCTGCCCAATGAGCCTTGACATTCATCACTAATACTCATAGCAGGTGCAATTAAGGGGAGTATTTATCTTAGCCAGTTCCTTCCAGTTCTTGTTTCATGTGGTATCAGTCACTAGACATCCATCATGGCATGGCTCAATAATTCATAACTCAAAAAGGAAAAAAAAATCTTTCTGGAGAGAAGATGGTTGTAATAATAAATAGCATTTACTTGGCATTTGACAGTAATGAAGTACCTCCATAGACATTAGTGTAATTGATCTTCATAACTAGCTCATGACATGGACAATTCTCCCCATTTGCCTATCAAGACAGAGAGGTCCAGAGAGGATACGTTAAGTTTCCCAGGATCACACACTCAATAATTACCAGAACCAGGACTCAAACACGGGAGTTCTGACTCTGAATCCTGGCCTCTGCCTATACTACTGCACAGAGGAAGATGGTTCACTTCTTTCCCTCATATTTGATAATCCTTTGGCATCTAAAGGCAGCTTTGGTCTTGATATTGAACCAAGACTCATGGGCCCTGAAAGTCTAGTTGATACCCAAGATGTAAAAGATGAAAATGTGATCCTCTAGGAGAGGGTGGCCCAACATTCAACATGACTATTACTCCTTAGTCCAGATCCCAGTGCTCAGTTATGTTAGCTTCATTCAGCCATCATGTTCTGCTGATTCCATAGTCTCTCCAGATCTTAAAGCAGCCTGAGGTCTGAAATCAGAAGACTGGGAAATCTTCCTATAAACCCATTGACATGAGGTCACTGTCTCCTGTCCTTGGCTGGCACCTGACCCAGAGCCTCTTCCTGCCTTGTGTCATGCCTAGTTATTAAAGAAGTGTTAGCAAATGATGCCCTGACTTGCCCTCCTGGTAGGACTAATGCTTCACTTTGTCTTTTCCAGCAGTTCTTGCCGCTATGCTAATAATGTGCCATATCTGGATATTAGAATGCTTCTTCTTAAATCTTATCCTTTCTTGTCCTAGATCAGTGGCTTTTGCTCACACACAAAACTCCCAGGAGCAGTGGCTTCCTGTCTTTCCCTAATGTGACGCAATCTTCTTTCCCTACTTATTAGCAAAAAGACTTTGCCAAGTGACTTCACCTCTTGCTAGCCTAGTCTATGTATACATAATGTTACATGAGGTAATACATATAAAAAACTTAAAACTGTGCCTCTCATCCAGGAAAAGTTCCATAAATGGTAGCTGTCATGATTATTATTGTTATCACCATCACCAAAGGCTCAGGAAGGAAATAATTTCTTATCACTACAAAGTCTCCTGAGGTGGGACCTTGCAAATGATTTACATTTTCTGGATCATCCCACTCACCTTTTATAGGAGAGAAGCAAACTAGATTATCTTCAAGATCCCTGTAGCCCTGACATGATGTGATGGTGCTGACCCCACTTCCGTTTTCTGTATGGACTGCTCCGTAGGAATTCCTCTTCCAATCATCCCAGGCCCCTGACGCCTTCCTTCCAGTTAGTTGTCTTAATAACCCTTCCTGTCTCAGAACACACTTGAATCTTAATAATATATTCCAAAGGACCCAAAGGAATAACTTTTAGGACTCAAAGGAATCGCTTTCCACTGGTAGAATTTCCTTCTCAGATAGAGGGTAAGGATCAGTCTTTCTGATGCCCTGAGTCAATGTACCTTGGCAGCTATTTATTCTTCTCATAGGTGACATGCCCACACTCAGGGCAGTGTTCCCCTATAATACATTAGTAAGTGATGCCCCCATCAGCCCCTGTCAGCCACTAGCCCTGTTTCTTTCAAAATCATTTTATTAAATAGATATCAGTCGCCTAACCTAACCACTAAAAGGTGAAAAATGGAGTTTTTCCAGCTTGAGTGAAACCCGCTGAGTTTATCAATACTGATGTTTCTGTGTTCCTGGGCCCCACATGCAATGTCATGGGAGGCACGGAAAGAATGTGGTGTATCAGGGAGGCGAACACACCACCATCAGGATGATCCCCTGAATTACTTGGGTGAATGCTCCCTCCTTAAACTGGAGGCCCTCACACATGTCTTCTGAGACAGTTACCACTTCCTACTTCCTACTTGATTGGCAGAATCTGAGCATTTTTCTGCATCTCCCACAGAAGATGGCACAGACCTGGCACAGACCAAAAACACTGAGGGGGCAGAGAACGAATACATGAACAAATCTTTCCCTTTTCTGTATTCTTTCAAGGTACCAATGCTAGTCGGAAAGAACCTTGTACAGTGCAAATGCTTTAGTGGAATATGCACTGTGCAGGTTGCTTAATTTCCCGTGGGGCATACCATGAGCAGCTAGCATGATTGAAAAGAAGGCAGAGGGAGCTGGGGGCTTCCAAACGCAGTGACAGTCTCCCCGTGGAATTCTGCTGAGAGTGCATTATACCAAAGTCCAATCATTGTACCCACATCAGTTTCCCAGCCCAGCTCCCGTTTGGCTTTCAGAAAGAAAAGGGAAGCAGAACTGTTATCACCCAAGCCCCCAGCTGGAGTGAGCTAGGAGATGGTTCTTCTATCTGACAGGAAGGGTGTCAGGATGGGCTACATCCTGTTTGTGCTCCACCAAACATCACATCTCCCAGGACTTCCTTCTCTCCAGCCTTGCTTTTTTGTTGTTGTTGTTTGTCGTTTTTTGTTTTTTTCAGATTTTAATTCAGAGTCCCTGACATTCTTTTGTCCTTTGTTACAGCTCTGGGGCATAATCAAGCAAGGATACAAATGCAAAGGTAAATAAATGTAATGTTAAAATTTTTAAGTGTGACATTTGGGGCAGGAATCAAATTTGTCTCTTGAAACCACAGAAACTCTTGCCATCATGGAGAACTTGGGTCTTTGGGCCACTGGCAACTGAATAGTTAATGTGTGTGTGTGGTGGTGGGGGTGGGGGGTGGGGAGGAATCCCTGGAGTTTTGGAGATCCCAGACTGGAATTTTATGGTTTGTGGCAAGAATAAGCATCGTTTCATGTGTCTGTTGGCCATCTGGATGTCCTCTTTGGAGAAGTGTCTGTTCATGTCTTCTGCCCATTTCTTCACTGGATTATTTGTTTTTCAGGAGTGGAGTTTGGTGAGTTCCTTATAGATTCTGGATATTAACAATGAGAAACAATGAAATCTGGCCATGTGTAGCAACATGGATGGACCTTGAGGGTGTTATGCTGAGCGAAATAAGTCAGGCAGAGAAGGACAAATACCATATGTTTGCACGTATAGGAGGATTAGGAGGAACTTGACGGAGGACCAAGGGGGAGAAGAAGGGCGGAAATGGTGGGGGAAAGGGAGAGAGGCAAACCATGAGAGACTCTTGAATGCTGACAAAAACTGAGGACTGATGGATGGGGGGGGGAGGGGGGGATGGGCATGAAGGAGGGCACTTTGGGGATGAGCACTGAGTGTTATGTAGAAACTAATTTGACAATAAACTATTTGTAAAAAAAAAATAATAAAATAAAATTATAAAGGTTTTCTGAGGAAAAAAAAAAAAAAAAAAGAATAAGCAAACCACCATTATCTACCTGCCCACCTCTGGTCCTATCTCCAAGATGTCTTGGGAATCACCAGCACACAGTTAAGGCCAGACTTCAGAAGAGGGCTGTTACTAAAATACCATATAAAGGAACTGCGTGCTTCATGGGAATAAAGCGCACACTCATTCCTGTAATACGAATGCCTTTCTTTCTACTCTCACATAGAAGCTGTTCCTTTCTCCACTAAATCACAGATGCTGATGAGAAAAGAGAAGCCTTAAAAAAATTATATTTGTCACTTTCAACGAATTTGTTCATATAGTGCCCCATTCAATAGAAATTTATAGGCAAATAAATATATACTTGATAAATGTAATATGCATGCATATTTAATAGACACTTGGGAATGTGTTGCTATTTGTACATAGATGATCATTACGCATTATTTGTGTTTAAGAAATTTCTGGATAGTTCAGGCAGACTATTTGTACTGATGGTTTTAAGACTCTGATAATGCTCTTGAAAGATATAACTATGAAAGGAAACATCTTAATAATGAAATGGCTTTAGAGTAATACTATTCCTTTGTGATGCCTTTTTTCCCTGTAGCTATCTTTCAGGATTTGGCCCTTATTTTGCATGAGCAGAGAGCATTCCTGAGCCCCAATGGGAGCCAGTTTCAAAAAACTTCCCTTTAGTTCTTGGTACCAGTTGTCTTAGTATAACTTGGATTTCTACTTACAAGCAGCAAGAAACTGCAATATTTTACGGCCCAGACATAGTTTTATTCTGGTTTCTGCCTCTCATCCCCTAAAAAGACACACACACACACACTAAATTTTATGAAGATGAAAATCAAACCCTTGGATCCTCTTTGTGAATATGGTATTTTCTCTCTTTTTTTTAAATTTTAACATTTCTATTTTATTTTTGAGAGAGACAGAGACAGAGCGCAAGTGGGGAAGGGGCAGAGAGAGAGGAAGACACAGAATCCGAAGCAGGCTCCAGGCTCTGAGATGTCAGCACAGAGCTTGATGCGAGGCTCGAACTCATGGTGAGATCATGACCTGACCTGAAGTCTCATGGATGGTGAGGTCATGACCTGACCTGAAGTCTTAACTGATTGAGTCACCCAAGCATCCCTGGTATTTTCTCTTAAAGGCACATAGAGTGAAAAGATTAATAGAAATAGACTGAACATGTCATTATAATTTGGTCTTTCCATGATGTCATTAAAAGAGCATTTGAAATAAGACCCTTTGGGGGAAAAGTGAGTATTGGAAAGAATTAGAAAGGTTTCCTTTGATAGTAAGAGAGAAATATACTCTTTACAATGATTGGATCTATTCAATGATTCTAAGGGAAATGTAGGGTCCTCTGTAGGAAATAATTGTGTTGTTTTCTTCCAAAGCAGCCCCAAATTTCTGCCCCAAGTAACAATTAATATTCTACTTTCGTTTTGTTTTTTAAATATATTTTTAATGTTTAATATGGGCCTGAGAGAGAGGTGGGGGGGTGGGGGGCGGGAACAGAGGATCCCAAGCAAGCTCCATGCTGTCAATGCAAAGCCCAACACAGGGCTTGATCTCAGGTACCATGAGATCATGACCTGAGGCAAAATCAAAAGTCAGGCACTTAACTGACTGAGCAATCCAGGCACCCCTTTTCTACTTTCTTAACTAAAGCATTCTAATGGGAGATTTCACAGAGTCTGCTGCCATTTCAAAGCCATAGTCAAATCTGGAAAATGTTATTGGGCATAAGCCCACCTTGTTTTCTGTTTCTATGCAAAGAGGAGGAGATAAGATGCATCTGGGCAGCTCAGTCAGTTAAGTGTCTGACTCTGGATTTGGGCTCAGGTCATGATCTCACTGTTGTGGTTAAGCCCAACATTTGGCTCTGTGCTGACAGCATGTAGCCTGCTTGGGATTTTCTCTTTCCCTCTTCTCTCTCTCTCTCTCTCAAAATAAGCAAATAAACTTAAAAAATCACTTGTCTTGAAAAGATCTGGAGGAATGAAGAAGAATACAAGGGTGTAGGCTAATACTGAATGGAAGGCCACCTCACTGTAAATGATCAGAGACAGCTGTTGGTCCTGGGAGACACTAGAAGCTGGGGTTTCCTTCCCTCATCCTGGCTCAGGGAGCCTCTTGGTCTGGGAGAACCCCAGTCTCATGGAACTGGCATTTAGTTTTGGGCAAAGGCAACTCCCCAGTCTTGCCCCTGCTTGTTTGCTCCCCAGCCCCTCAAGGAATCATGCAGTGGAAGAAGTCGAGCAAATGTGAGAGGAACATCAGGAAGGCTAGCGAGTCCCACTGGCCCTTTTCTAGCCCCTGGACAGACCCTGTGGGCTGGAGCCGGACTCTGAGTCCACGTGGGAAGGAGCAGAGAGAGGGCACAGCCTAAGGCTCAGGCACCCCCCTGGAAACCCAGTGAGCCAGATGCACATGGTTCACACTAATCGTCTGTGGTATCTTGGGATTTTTCAGACTGTGGAGCCAATTGTCACAAACAGTGCAAAGACCTCCTTGTTCTGGCCTGCAGGAGATTTGCCCGGGTACCCTCCTTGGGCAGTAGTCATGGGTCACTGCCTGGAAGTCCCTCGTTGCCCCCAGGTAATGTCTTCTAGTTTCTTTTCTACCTCAATTTCTTTCTGCTTGCCTTCCCACACCTGGACCTCCATTGGGTCCTGGATCTGAAGCTGGTCAGAGTCATTATAAATGCCAAGGCCAGCTTCAGGGCGAGTGGCATGGCTACAGCCTTGATTCCTGCTTGCTTCTCTCTGCTTTCAGGTCTCACCTCTATGCAACTCACCTGCAGCCGGCTTGGTTCTGCCTCGGGTCTGTCCCTCTAGGGCCTCACCCATTGGATTCCTGTTGTTAGCTATGAAGCAGATGTCAAATAATCACAACAGTCTTTCCCCTTCCAGTGCAGGATGAAGTGTTCGAGTTCCCTGGTGTCGCTGCTGGACACCGAGACCTGGACAGCAGAGCCATCACATTGGTTACAGGCTCTTCTCGCAAGATCTCTGTGAGGCTGCAGCGTGCTACCACCAGCCAGGCCACCCAGACTGAGCCTGTATGGTCAGAGGCTGGCTGGGGGGACTCGGGGTCCCACACCTTCCCCAAAATGAAATCCAAGTTCCATGACAAAGCAGCAAAGGACAAAGGTTTTGCCAAGTGGGAAAATGAGAAGCCCAGGGTGCAGGCTGGCGTGGGTGTTGTTGATCGGGGCACTGAGTTTGAGCCTGACCAGGATGAAGCAGATGCTGGTGAGACCAGACAGGATGGTGAGGTCAGTGCTGGGTCAAATCACAAATGAAATCCCAAGAGGGAGACTGAAAGGGGCCAAGATGAGCATTATAGTGAGTCCGGGAGGCAGCCTAGTGTTTCTGGGGGCTGAATGGTTGGGCATTAACACATATCACTTTTTGTCTTGCTGTTGGCTACGTAAATGATCATGGGAAAATTATTTCTCCTTTTTGCACCTATTTCATCATGTATCAAATGGAACCAGATGGTGAGCACCTGGGTAGTGCAGTCAGTTAAGCATTTGATTCTTGATCTTGGCTCAAGTCATGATCTCATGGTTTGTGGGTTTGAGCCTCACATCAGACTCTGCATTGATGGTGCAGAGCCGGCTTGGGATTCTGTCCTTCCTCCTCTTTCCTTCAACCCCCTGTGTGCTCTCTCTCTCTCCAAATAAACAAACAAACAAACTTAAAACAAAATTGAACCAGATGGGTTCTAAAGCTAAGTGAAGTCTACCATTTCTATGTCTGAAAATGACATCCTAGGGACCCATGACTCACTGTGTGTATCCAATAGACTAGTACTCTTTACCAATCAGCTTACTTTTCCAAGGTAAAATCAGGGCCCAAACTTGGGGGAAGGGGACAGTAGAAGCAAAAATGTTGCAGAAAGAGAAGAGTTGGAAAGGTTTGCCCTTGGTAAAGGAAAAAAAAAAAAAAGGCGTTTGACAGCATTATGGAGAAGGGGGTGGTGAGAATCAGAGACATGGCAGACTCAAGGTTCTAGAAGCCAGGCTCTGGCTCCATGCAGAAATCACACTCACATCATCCAAAGCAGATTGGAAAGCATATGGAATTTGTTAGAATAAGCTGAAAATATAAATTGATTCAAGATAGACTTAGATAAATGTATTAGTCAACAGTCCATAGTGTATTAAGAAAAAAGATTTGGGGAAATTGGTGTCATATTCCTAACCTTTCAAGCCGTGCCATGGAGGGCAGCCATTGCATCTCTACAGAATCATTCTCATAAACAGAATTATTGGGTTAGGCTGGGATCCTATTGGATCAAGCCAGTGTTCTTTACTCTTATGGGTGGTCCACCACATTCCACTCTTGAGGAGACCTAAACATACTGTTTCCATAGTTTCCCCTGAGGAGAAAATCTCTAGTGACCTTTAACCAAATTCCTCTAGTTCCTTCCTCATTGAAGACAATTAATAAGGAGGCCACGAATTATCTTCAGTCTTATGCAGTTTGTTGTAATTTCCTGCTGAGTCATTTCTTTTCCTTTCTTTATAACATGAACTTTTAAAAACAGCTCTGTTGAGACCTAATTTATGCATTATAAAACATACTCATTTGAAGTGTATAATTCAATGGATTTTAGTAGTCACAGAGATGTACAACCATCATGGCAATCTAATTAGAGAACATTTATGTCATTCCAAGTGTGCCCATTAGCAGTCACTGCTCATCTTTCCTATCCCATTCCAGCCCTAGGCAACCAACTAATTTACTTTCTATCCCTAGAGGTTTGCAATACCAACTGTATTTTTAACACGTCTTCATTGATCATCTTGGCAAATCCTTAGTCCTCTCCTTGCATTTCTTTGACTGGCCCAGCATAGTTCAAGGTGGGAATATAAAGATGAATAAGAAAAAGTTCCCAATACCAGGAGAGGAAGATATCCTGGGGGCAAGGTCTTAACTTGGGGTCTAAAGAAGGGCCTCAGGGAGTTCACAAGAATGCATTACATTTTATGTGAAATTATATATGGACATATGTTCATTTCTGGGGAAGTGTTCACAGCATTGAGCAGAGTCTCAAGGGGATCTATGACCCTCCCAAAAGTGAGGAATCATTGTGCAAGATTTTTTGGATGAAGCCTGAAATTGTGCTTGTCACCCCACTATCACCTCAGCCTGTGGAGGCCATTTCCATGAGCACTGTGCTATCATTGAAATCTCAGGAAACATAAGAGCTTCATTGGATAGAGTCATGGGATGCCTACTTAGAACTTTCAAGGTGGTGCTCACCTTGTGGGCCATTTCTGAATTCAGCAGAGTACCTGCTTTTGCTTAATAAATGGTGACACTAGCCATGAGCTCACTTCTATTCACCTAGTACTGTTCGAGGTACTTCAACCTTGCTCGTGGCTTAGGAGGAATTCACAGCCTGTTGGATGTAGGGCAATCAATTACATGAGTAAGATTTCTGGATCTTCAGTCTCTACAAGGAAATAGAGACAAAGATCTAGATTTTTTTTGAATTTAATTTTATTCTTTGCAAATTGAATATTTGTGTTCAGGGTTTGTCTTACCCCCTCAATTTTCTCATGTATAAATCATGGAGGTGGTTCATGGACTACTAGTATTGAATTTCATGTGTGCTAATTAAATAAGACAGTACATTTGTATATAAATACATATGGTATACAGTCTCCTTCCCATCCAAACCAGTGACAAATGAAAAGACATTTACCCTTGTTTAGGGGAAAAAGTAAAAAGGAAAAAATGTGACAAAATTACACCAGAGTTGAGTATGTAGACAAAGGGGTTTTCATACTTAAGAATTTTTTTCTGCCAAGCAAGGTAATGAATGGGATTCAGAGAAATGATCTGCATATTTATTATTCAGAATCAGATGATGTTTATGAGTTCTAAGAATAAAAATGGCAACTGACAAACAGTTGTGTTTGTAATCTGCATATTTCCTTTGGCGAGGTTCCAGGATTTACCCTCATTTTAAAATACAAGGGTGTGAATATATTTTGCAACCATGGATATCATTTCACCAATGACCATTGAGCTCCTGGATCGCAGGGACAATATGGCAGGTCATGATTATTCTTTTCGTAGTAAGAATATGTGTGTTTTCTTTACAATGCATCTTTGTTTTCCATTATCTTCTGCTAAATTAAATCTAATTAACAAATGTTGAAGGGCTAGGAAATGCTAGACTAAACAAAGTTTAATATGTTTATCACTCTTGGGGTGCCTGGGTGGCTCAGTCGGTAAAGCGTCCGACTTCAATTCAGGTCATGATCTCATGGTTCGTGGGTTCGCGCCCCATGTCGGGCTCTGTGCTGACAGCTAGTTCAGAGCCTGGAGCCTGTTTCAAATTCTGTGTCTCCCTCTCTCTCTGACCCTCCCCTGCTCGTGCTGTCTCTCTCTCTCAGAAAAAAAAGAAAAAAAACATTAAAATATGTTTATCTCTCTATACATCTATCTCTATACATACCTAAATAGATACATATCTTTTGCCCTTACAAGTTTTCTCAGTGCCCTTATGAAAATTTACCTTGTGGATTTCTAAGAGGGAAGCCTCAAGAAGAACCATTTCATAGACCAGTGTTTTGTGAAGTACTCTTTAGGGAGCATTAATGTAAGCATCCTTGTTGGAATCTAAGATTTAAGATTTCATGTGCTATGTGGACTATATGATCTTTTAATTCTCTAAATCTTGAGAGTACAAAGTACTGATCATTCACGATGTTCCCTCAAATGTAAATGATAAACTGCTTTCTAGGAACATTCTTATTTTGTTTAATGCAACCTAGCCATACACCATGTTCTGATTTGTATCGCAGGATGGCTGACTTCAGGCTGGGGACACCAGAGGCAATAATGTTGGCATTTGGAAGGAGCAAGATGAGAAAATCTGAAGAACACTCCAACTCAGGAAGTTATCTGAAAAGATATCTTGGACTTTTACTGACTGGTGACACCATGCGATCTCCCTGATTAGACTATGGGACAGAGGATTTCCCCCGTGAACTATTTATTTCCTCCTCCCCAGGCTCTAGTTAGGTGTCACAAAGATTGGGTGATGTAGTTGGTAGTTCTCATGTATCTTTCTCTAGAGCCATTTATATATGAGTGAAGTGAAAGCTTTTCTGCATGTACTTGATACTCATTCTCAAAACTCAAACTTTACTTTTTTGTGAGAATATTATTTCAGTATTTTTATAAACTTTTGGTAGGGGAGGAGTCAATTTAGAGGTCTTTTTTTGTGTGTGCTTTTTGGATGGGACCAGGACTTGTTTTCTAGAAGGACACGGAAGCTCTTCAGATCCTGGAAGATGGTGGTTCTTCTAACCCAAGGAGATGTTTACATGTTTCTTACTGTACAGTTGCTATTATGATATGTAACAAGTCATACTTTTATATTCACTTAAGTCTTACCCATTCTGCATAAGGAAGCTATGACATAGCCATGAAAACTCTCATAATATTTATAATTGCCATGGGGGAAAATTAAGTATACTTGTCTCACCTGACTAGGTTTAGCTATCTTTCCCAAGACTAAGACTGTTAAGGCTGCCAGTAAGAAATATGGATAGTGATTACAAAATCAATTAAAATGGGGGGGGGGGTAAAATCTAGGAGAAAAACAAACCACCAAGCAAACCACTTAGTGAAATAAAAAACAACCAGCAGTCTTTAAAAAGCCAAAATAGTTTTAAGAATTTTATTTGTTACAAAAGAAACATTTTGGTGGTAAAAGAGAACTTTTGTCCTCTTAAGAAATCGCTACCCAAAATTAAATAATCCTAGAAATACAATCATCAGATATCCCTTTGATTAACATTTGGTTTCAGCTTTTCAGGTATCAGTATTTTAAATATCTTCCTTTGACCTAAATAATTAGACATGGGTCTGTTTTCTACACGATTAGAGGAGAGAGAACTTAGTACAAGGTGTTCAAATGTCGAGGTTGGATTAAGTCAGTGGGCGAGGGAAATGACCTGCCGCCTCGTGGTCAGAGAGAAACTGTACCCACAGAAGTGCCCTCCTCTGCATTGGGAGATGAAGTGTGTATACCACCGAAGACTGAATCTGTTTCTCTTAGGGGCAGTCACTTCAGTAAAGACATGCCCTTCTTCTCTCTTTCCATTAGGTAAAATTGAGGACAGTTCTACTCCTCAAACACTTGACCACCTGCTCCTGTGCTAGATACGCAAAGACAAGCAACACCTGATCTCTGTCCTACGGAGCTGAGAACCTGTAGGCCTTAAGGCAAGATGGTTCCTTAAAGCACAGTTCTAGATTTGGTAGAACTGACTTAATTGTGCCAAACAGACTGAGAAATCCATGTGCAGTAATACTGCAAATTAAATGAAGTTATTAGTTGAGGGAGCGTTGATTAAGCTACATAATAAGAGAACTCACTCACCATTGACAAATCCCCTCGGAAAGCAAGTAGCCATCCCTGTCGGCTCTGTGTATATATACTATCTATTCCTATTCATAAATGCAGTGAAATACATGTTCACAAAATTAAAAACAGAAAATGGCAATTTCAGTACACAAAACATTTCCTGTGTATGTTTTTTTTTAATTTTAAGAAAATTCGGAAGAAACTTGGATTATTCTTTTTCTTCTCAATTATTTTACTCGTTACTGAGTTTGGGTTATTCTTGAGTAATTCATATATAAGAAGAGTTTTATATTGTCAGCTTTCCTGTGACAAAGATACTAAATGTACCTCAAATTAAAAAAAACAACGAATACAAACAACAAAGAAAATAAAACAAACATATGTGTGTGTGTGTATGTAGACACAGACACACATGCATACACTCACATACACAATACTATTATTACTTTGCTGCAGAGGAAACTGTGTCCACAACGAAGCTACTTTATAATTTTGAATATATTATTTACTCACAAACAATGGTGACTCTGATGTTTCAATCTGTCAATTTCCCATAATCGGTAAAATGAGTAAATTAGGCAAACCCTTGGAGAAGCAAAATAAACTATTATGTTTGGTTTCTCCAGACCTTCCTTCTGTAGATTTGATGATCACTATCATCTTTTAGGTGAAAGGCAAAAGTAAAGCCACACTCTTAACAGTGACTCATATCAGGCACCAGGAAAGAATATGTGAGATGCTGCAATTCAGTCTTCCTAGAGGGATGTACAAATTGAATCGATGCTTTTTTTTAGGTCTACCTAACCAGAGGGTGGCCCTACTTGGTAGTGAACAGTTTTTGTTGAGTGGCTGCCTCCTGAAGCAATAATGTCCCCACCTGTCCGTGGTAACAGAGTCTTTGCTGTTTAACATCAAAGGCAGGATTCCTGCAGAAGGGAGTACCACACTGTTACTGATGGTAGGAACCTTAGCATTTCTAAAATAAACACACTGATTTTTGACTCAGGAGGTAAATTCGGTCAAATGAGGTAGTGTAGTGTGCCTCTGGCAAGCAATGTGCAGTCAGATTTAGATCCCGTTTCTGCCAGTTGTAGTCATGAGACCCTGGGCAAGCCTTGTACATCTATCTGAGTCTCAGTTTCCTCCTGTGAAAGGAGAGATTTCCCCACCTTCCTCAACAGACCTCATAGAGCTGTTGTAAATATCAGGTTGAATAGTATATCAGGTTGAACAGTATATGTAAAGACCTTATAAATAATAAGTTAATCTTACTGTGCAGTTAAGCAGGTTTCTTTTCTAAAATTGTCTGCAAGATCCCAGACTATATGTTTTCATGACTATGTACTTTGGAGGCTCTAAACCTAACATTTAATTAAATTCTGTATCAAAAAAGAATGATTTAAACAGAGAAGTATACATAAACGCATCTTCTTATTCCTGGCATGTGTGTGGAGGGTTAATTCTGGTCTGTTTCCTAACATTGGCTATTCTCTCTCTGTTTGAAAATAGGTAGACAAGATTAAGAAACCAAATGGGTAAAATGTAAGTAAGTTTAGAGGAACATAGGTCAACACATAACTATACTGAAGAATTTAGTGTAATAGAGGCCGACAAGAGGAAAACAATTAACTTTTAAAATAAATAGTATACCATTTATTTGATAACCAGAATATATTTAACAACTACTGGAGGTGGTAATGAGGAGAAACTACTTGGAATTTAAGAGTCCTCAGGAATAGCTTCCCCTAAATTGCATCCAAAACTTGTTTGCTGGAGTCTAGAGGGTTCTCAGACCTCAAACAAAACTACCTATTTTCTTTTTAAATGTTAATAACCCGTACTGAAAGTCACATCTATCCAGAAACTAAGTGACTCGCAGTTTATACAAAATAGCAAAAGGAAAGCATTGCTGGGGGGCATTCCGTAAGGCAGCTGGCCTGAACACTTCAAAAATAAACCGTCAGGGGACCAAGCAGTTCTGGATCAAATGAAACACATTAACCAAATGAAACACAACAACCAAGAGTGATGTTGTAAACCTCCATGGGACTTTATCAAAAAATAAATAAAGCAGACGCTTTGCGGGCAACAGTTAGGGAAATTTAAATACAAATCACAGCAGTCCTGTTTATCTGCAGTTCAGGTTTCCATAGTTCCAGTTACCTGCAATTGATACTATTTGAAGCAGGTGATTCTCCTGACCAATTGTCAGAAGGTCATAGGTCAATAGTAGCCTAATATGACCCGTGCATCACAACACTTAACCTCACTAGCTTGCTTCACTCACCTCACTTCTCCTCACGCAGGCTTTTTGTTATCTCACATCATCACAAGAAGACCAAAGGTGAGTACAACACAATAAGATGTTTTGAGACACAGGGGCGCCTGGGTGGTTCAGTCGGTTAAGCTTCTGACTCCTGATTGTGGCTCAGGTCATGAATTCAGGGTATGTGGTTTTGAGCTCTGCGTGGGCTCCATGCTGATAGTAGAGGCTGCTAGGAATGCTCTCTCTGCCCCTCCCCCACTTTCTCTCTCCCTCCCCCTCCCCCTCTCTCTCTGCCTCCCCCCGTCTCTCTCTCCCTCTCTCCCCTCTGTCTCTAAATAAATATATAAATAAAAACTTTAAAAGATGTTTTGAAAGAGAGCTGATAGTCACATAACTTTCATTACAGCATTTTGTTATGTTTTTTATTATTAGTTATTGTTGTTAATCTCTTATTGTGCCTAATTTATAAGTTAAACTTTATCATAGATAGGTATGTATGTAGAGGAAAAATCATAGCATATATAGGGTTCAGTATTATCTGAGGCTTCAGGCATTCTGTGGGGGTCTTGGAAAATATACTTTCCTGATGGAGGGGGACTACCATATGTTAAATAACTTGCTGAATGAAAGTTTATTCACTTCAGTGTGAAAATGATTTCATGGTTATATAAGAGAATGTCTATTTTTAGGAGGTGCCTGCTTATGTAGTTAGAGATTAAGTATCAATATTGCTATTTACTTTGGTTCAGTGAGGGGCGCCTGGGTGGCTCAGTCGGTTAAGTGTCTGACTCCTGATTTCAGCTCAGGTCATGATCTCAGGGTTCCTGAGTTCGAGCCTCAACACTGGGCTCCGTGGTGGCATTGCGGAACCTACTTGGGATTCTCTCTGCTCCTCCCTCACGCTCTCTTTCAAAAAACATTAATAAAAAGTCTTTAAAACAGTTCAGTGAAAAACAAGTTTTTGTGTAGAGAAAGTAAATGTGGCAAGATGGTGACAGTGGTTAAATCTACGTAAAGGATATATGGATATTCATTCTACTATTAAGCTTTTCAGAAGTTTAGTAGTTTAAAAAAGCTGGGGGTGGAGTGGGGAAAGAAATCATTACTTCTAATCTTGCTGGAAATCATTTTAAAAGCAACAATGAGACTAAAAATGAAAAGCAAGCCCCATTGGCAGAGCAACCAGGAGGTATCTGAAATCCTAGGCCCAAGAGGAAAGATGGCCAAAAGTGTCAGAGGCTTTCAGGAAGACCTGGGGAGAAGTCCCTATAGCAGAGGGGTTATAAACAAACCAACACTGGCAGCTGCAAGCACCCTCTCAACACAAAAGGCACGTTCTGAAGTGAGTCTCCTCAATCCTTTGTTCACAAGGAAAGGAATGCATGTACCAGCCAGTGTCCGGAACCTCCTGCACGTGGTTTGTTCCGAGAAACAGAAGCAGAGCACACAGACAGGGAATATTTGCAAAGAAACCATCCGTCTCTACCACAGCCGGCTGTTACAGTCCTGTGACAAAACAAAATAAGAAAGATCCACAGTTGCCAGTCCTTGCCAATTAGCCTTTGCTAATTGAACTTATGAGCACAGCCCTAGATCGTGACGAATTTCACCTGGTCTGGACCTTATCCTAGCTCCTTCCCTACATGAACTTCCCATAGATTTTGGATACAAGTTCAAAGTTACAAACAGTTAAAACAAAACCCAAGGCATACCAGAGGGGAAAATAAGGATATAGCTAAAGAGATGTCAGGAGACCTCTCACCCGAAAGCAAGCCCACCAACCACACTGTTAAAGAGCAGATGAAAATTGTTTCTCCATGTATTAAAGACACTTAATGAATTCCTGGTCACAGAAACCGTGATCATGATAAATGCTTAGCGTTGTTTTAAGCTACTAAGTTTTAGGGTATTTTGTTACACAGTAGTAGAGAGCTAACACTATATCCCACTGGGCAGTTCAACCCTAACATTTAGATTATCTTCTCTACTGTACAGAAAGAAGTTTTTCTCCCAGATAGAAATTGTCTGCATCTTAGTAAGTTTTCTTCAAGTTAGTATCTGGATCCAAATCCATAATAAATAGTATATAGCAGACAAAGTTCTCTTCCCCTAGAAAAGAGTTTCTCAACCTCTGCTTGACTGACACTTGGTTCCAGATGATTTTTTGTCGGGATGGGGTGGGGGCTGTCCTGTGCATTGCAGGGCATGCTGCTAGATGCCTGTGGCACATCCACCTCTCCCTTAAGTTGTAACAACCAAAAATGTACCCAGACATTTGCACATGTTCTCTATGGGCAATAATTGCTCTTGTCTGAGAAACTCTGCCCAGAATTATTTGGAGGTCTTGCTTCAACACATGGCTGGGCCCCATCCACAGAGTTTCTGATTTTTCTGGTCTGGGGGAAGGCCTGAAAACTTGCATTTCTAGCAAGTACCTAGGTGATATTGGTGCTAATGCTAGCTGGGTATTACACTTGAGAATCACTGCCCTAGAAAGTCAGATGACCCTTATGTACACTTGTTAGATACTACTCTGAAATGAGACCCAAAGGACGTGAAGCCATCTTTACCCTTAATTCCAGGTTTCCAATGACTTTCTTAGTAATTCTAAAGAAATAGAAGGTGAAAACAATTCTGAATAGTTATAAAGGTAAACATTGGAACAAAACTCTAAATCTTTCTAAATACCCAGATACAAAAACCAAAGCAAAGAGACCTTGTAACTTTTTTTGAAATTTATTTTTTTAAATAGTTCATTGTCAAGTTGGTTTCCATATAACACCCAGTGCTCATCCCCACAAGTGCCCTCCTCCATGCCCATCACCCCCCATTCTCTCCATCAGCCCTCAGTTTGTTCTCAGCATTCAAGAGTCTCTCATGGTTTGCTTCCTCCCTCTCCCCCACTCTTTTTCCCCTTCTTCTCCCCCATGGTCCTACATTAAGTTCCTCCAAATCTTCCTATACGTGCAAACCTATGGTATCTGTCCTTCTCTGCCTGACTTATTTCACTCAGCTTAACACCCTCAAGGTCCATCCATGTTGCTACACATGGCCAGATTTCATTCTTTCTCATTGTCATGTAGTATTCCATTGTAGAGATAAACCACATCTTCTTGATCCATTCATCAGGTGATGGACACTTAGGCTCTTTCCATGTTTTGGCTATTGTTGAGAGTGCTGCTGTGAACATTGGGGTACATGTGCCCCTATGCATCCAGCACTCCTGTATCCCTTGGGCAAATTCCTAGCAGTGCTATTGCTGGGTCATAGGGGAGTTTTATTATTAATTTTTTGAGGAATCTCCACACTGTTTTCCAGAGGGGCTGTACCAGTTTACATTCCCACCATCAGTGTAGGAGGGTGCCCGTTTCTCCATGTCCTCGCCAGCATCTAGAGTCTCCTGATTTGTTCATTTTAGCCACTCTGACCGGCGTGAGGTGGTATCTCAGTGTGGTTTTGAATTTGTATTCCCTGATGAGGAGGGATGCTGAGCATGGTTTCATGTGTCTGTTGGCCATCTGGATGTCCTCTTTGGAGAAGTGTCTGTTCATATCTTCTGCCCATTTCTTCACTGGATTGTTTGTTTTTCGGGTGTAGAGTTTGGTGAATTCTTATAGATTCTGGATACTAGCCCTTTATCTGATATGTCATTTGCAACTATCTTTTCCCATTCCGTCGGTTGCCTATTAGTTTTATGGATTCTTTCCTTTGCCGTGCAGAAGCTTTTAATCTTGATGAGGTCCCAATTGCTCATTTTTGCTCTTGATTTCCTTGCTTTTGGGGATGTGTCAAGTTAGAAATTGCTGTGGTTGAGGTCAAAGAGGTTGTTTCCTGCTTTCTCCTCTAGGATTTTGATGGTTTCCTCTCTCACATTCAGGTCCTTTATCCGTTTTGAGTTTATTTTTGTGCATGGTGTGAGAAAATGATCTAGTTTCATTCTTCTGAATGTTGCTGTCCAATTCTCCCAACACCATCTGTTAAAAAGGCTGTCTTTTTTCCATTGGATACTCTTTCCTGCTTTGTCAAAGATTAGTTGGTTGTATACATTTTTGAGTCCAATTCTGAGTTCTCTATTCTATTCCATTGGTTTATGTGTCTGTTTTTGTGCCAATACCATACTGTCTTGATGCCAGCTTTGTAGTAGCGGCTAAAGTCTGGGATGGTGATGCCTCCCATATTGGTTTTCTTCTTCAATATTACTTTGGTTATTCGGGGTCTTTTGTGGTTCCATACAAATTTGAGGATAGTTTGTTCTAGCTTTGAGAAGAATTCTGGTGCAATGTTGATTGGGATTGCATTGAATGTGTAGATTGCTTTGGGTAGTAATGACATTTTAACTGTATTTATTCTTCCATGAGCATGGAAAGTTTTGCCATTTCTTTGTGTCTTCTTCAATTTCCTTCATAGGTTTTCTATAGTTTTCTTCATACAGATCTCTTATATCTTTGGTTATGTTTATTCCTATGTATTTTATGTTTTTTTTGTGCAATTGTGAATGGGATCAGTTTCTTGATTTCTCCTTCTGTTGTTTCATTGTTGGTGTATAAAAATGCAACCGATTTCTGTATGTTGATTTTGTGTCCTGCAACTTTGCTGAATTCATGGATCAGTTCTAGTAGGCTTCTGGTGGAGTCTGTCGGGTTTTCTATGTAGAGCATTCTGTCATTTGCGAAAAATGAGAGTTTGACTTCTTTGCCAATTCTGATGCCTTTGATTTCCTTTTGTTGTCTGATGGATGCTAGGACTTCCAGCACTATGTTAAACAGCAGTGGTGAGAGTGGACATTCCTGTCGTGTTCCTGATCTCAAGGGGAAAGCTCTCAGTTTTTCCCCGTTGAGGATGATGTTAGCTGAAGGCGAGTCATAGATGGCTTTTATGATGTTTAAGTAGGTTCCTTCTATCCCAACTTTCTCTAGAGTCTTTATTAAGAAGGGATGCTGCATTTTGTCAAATGCTTTTTCTGCATCTATCGATAGGATCATATGGTTTTTATCTTTTCTTTTGTTGATGTGATGTATCACATTGATTGATTTGCGAATGTTGAACCAGCCCTGTAACCCAGGAATGAATCCCACTTGATCTTAGTGGATAATTCTTTGTATGTGCTGTTGGATTCGATTTGCAAGGATCTTGTTGAGGATTTTTGCATTCGTATTCATCAAGGATATTGGCCTGTAGTTCTCTTTTTGCTGGATCTCTGTCTGGCTTGGGAATCAGAGTGATGCTGGCTTCATAAAATGAGTCTGGAAGTTTTCCTTTGATTTCTATTTTTTGGAATAGCTTGAGAAGAATAGATATTAATTCTGTTTTAAATGTCTGGTAGAATTCCCTAGGGAAGCCACCTGGCCCAGGGCTCTTATTTTTTGGGAGATTTTTGATAACTGATTTGATTTCCTCACTAGTTATGGGTCTGTTCAGATTTTCTATCTCTTCCCATGTGAATTTTGGTAGTGAGTGTGTGTTTAGGAACTTGTCCATTTCTTCTAAGTTGTCCAGTTTGTCGGCATATAATATCACTGTTGGGAATGTAAATTCGTGCAACCTTGATGAAGACCATTTTGGCAACATCTGACAAAATTCAACATGTATTTTCTTTTTGACCTAGTAATTCTGTGTCTGGGAATTTATCCTAATATGATGATGATGATGATGATGATGATAACTTGAGCAGTAGTAGCAGCAGCTAAAACAACATTTACTGTATGTCAGGCATTTTCTAGGTAGTTTACATAGGGCCATTCATCAAATCTCTGTAGTATCTCAAGCTCTTACCAAGGAAAAACTTGAGCCTCAGAGAGCTTACGTAAAAGGCCCGAGGACACACAGCTAGTAAGTGGTGAAGGTAGGCTTCAAATCCCAGAAGTATGTGTCCTGATTCCAGGCTCTTACTTGTGACCTCTCAAGATCTACTGGGACACAAGAGAAATACAAAGTGAATATGGCTTATCACAACAATATTGTTCAGGATAGGAAACAACTGGAAATAATCCAGTATCAATTAATAAAGCCCTGGTTAAACAAATAATCACTTACTTCCGTACAATGTAATGTCATTTAGATGTTAAAAAAAAGACTCTTGATGAATTTACACGGAAAGGTCTGCAAAATACATTTTAAAGAAAAATCAAGGTGAAAAACTGTATGTATGGATATATTGCATGCCATTATTCATGTACTAATGGAGGGAAAACAGAAGTGTATTTATTCTCTTTATATGTTTAAAATACCTCTGAAAAAGGACATACACACACTCGTAACAAATTAGATATCTGTGGGTAGGGAGGGGAAAGACTGTGTGGAAGATAAAAGTGAGGAGACTTTAGTGAAAACTTGTTGCTATGTTTTGAATTTTGAGCCATATGTTAGCTATTCAAAAATGAACCATTTTTTAAAAAATTCCAAATACAGCATTCTTCCCAGTACCACATACTATCTCTTATTTTTCCTATAGCTAAAACTTGAGAGGTTGTTCTATACCTCCCAGTGCTAGTAGAGGTCATATTCTCAAAAAGAGCCTTGTCTGATGTACGACATACAGACAGCTACTTCTGGTCTAGGACAGTGCATTATTAATGAAGAAGTCCTCAGACATACACGGAAACATTTACCAGTTCATGGTCTTTAAGCCTTTCTGCTCACCTATACAGTTTTAAGTTTATATACAGAATATTTTATCATAAATTTAAATAAGTTTATTGTGTGCTGTAAAATGAAATGAGCATTGGCTGTGATCAGAATAAACATCTATGACATGATTTGATAAAATAGGTTCTAGCTACCTTACTGAATAAAGACCTCTGAATCTGAAAGTAATTAATGTTTTATCTGTGAGTTTTATCCAATGTATATTAATAAGATTTGGTTTTTATCAAATAGTCTAGTTCTACTTAAAATAATCCACATAACTAACCGATATTCTTTTGGTTTCTCTGAATTCAGAATTTCCCTAGAAAGGCCAATTTGATCCTTAAGGGAAATAAATATAAAGAGATTTAACAGGCAGGAGCTTTGAATTGATGTTAAAGGAGGCTTCCTTGAAACAATATATTTTAAGGTCTCCGTGTTTGGTACCCAGAGGATTTTACACCTGGTGCAGTTCGCAGGAGGAGGTTATCAGAGATATTTTGTGGACTTCCTGTTTGCCTGTCTGTTTTTCGGTAAAGTGGGAAAAGTTACTTCCTCATCTAGTTTTGGGAAAGAGTATTTGTGGGAACAAGAATTGGGAATTTATTCCCTTGCTTAGAGCAAGCCATTAAAGCAGCATATCCTTTGCAATGACTGCATGTTCTTGCTAACTCCGTTCTGGAAAAACTGTGCTAAATCAGATGCATCATCCTACCTTCTTATTTTACCTTTTTATGAGGGAAAAAAGTGCCCAACTGGAAGGAATACTTGACAGAAATCTAAAAACAAGGGGTCTCCTGATCTTCACCTCCATTCCTTTGTTGTCCTTGATGGTGTTGCAAAGCTGCTCTGTTCCACACACACACTGAATACACTGGAAAAGATTTCTCTCGTTAGACAAAATTAGATTTAAGAAGCAAAGGGATCCATAGAAGATTGCCCCTCATAAGTCTGTACATAGGCTCTCAAGATATTTTAGGCTGTTTTGAAGTTGTAATAAGGAGAAGGTAAACATTTATTCCAAACTTGAACCAGGAAGGGATGAGAGATATTCTCCCTTTGGTTCTATTTACGGTGTTCCTGAGTAGTAATTACCTATGTATTGATAGTAACTAAACACTTAGTGCATACCATGTACCGTACACCATGGTGGACATTTTATATAGATTATCCTACTTAATAATGGCTAGTGCACTAGAGTTCTGAATCTAGAACACCTGTGTGCACTAGAGTTCTGAATCTAGAACGCCTGTCTCCTGGTGCTCTAAATGAATTGTTAGGCAAGTATTTTGTTGTATCCACACATTGCTTTTTAATCTGAAGACGGTACGTTTCCTTGCCCTAGTTTGTTACAGATGTGCCTCTAGGGGAGACATGCTTTCTATTACTTTTGTTTTTCCACAGGAAAGCACTTAAATAACAGGGAAAGTAACTGTTAGCACTGCAAAATTTAAAACTGTTATATCTTAGCATCATTGTCAATAAGATTACAAAAAAGGTCTCCCTTATCCCTTTCAGTTGGGATTTACTTTCTACTTGTTTCATTAGAATTTTTTCACTAATTTCTGATAATTGAAGATTAGTTAGAATGAAACCAATTTCTCTATGGTTTCGCATTAATGTAGTTGACCGTAAAATAATTTTTAAAAAATGTTTATTTTTTGAGAGGGAGAGAGAGTGTGAGCAGGGGAGGGGCAGAGAGAGAGGGAGACACAGAATCTGAAGCAGGCTCTAGGCTCCCAGCTGTCAGCACAGAGCCCGATGAGGGGCTCAAACTCACTAAACATGAGATCATGACCTGAGCTGAAGTCAGTCACTTAACTGACTGAGCCACCCAGGTGTCCCAATGTAGTTGACATCTGATTGGTCTTCTGTACCACACAGCTGGTCCCATTGAGAGAGAAAGCATTCTGTAGGAATCTAATATAGGAGACCTCAAGGCCAGTGCGGGCTAAGGCTGTGGTAAGTGCTGGAAGCTATGCTGGGGGTAAACCTATCTGTTCTGAGTTGATTGTACTTTTCATAATCTTCCCCAAGAAAATGTATCTCAACCATCTTGTAAATGCCTCATTAAAAAAAATGATATTAAGATATAGTCAGTGATAGATAGGTTTCCTTTGAATTCACATTCTGCAGTTGACCCTTCTGGGTTCTCACATTTCTTGAACATTTCCTTGGCTTTTTGTAACCTCTCAGGGCACACTTCATCCCATTAAGTTTTACATGGTTATTTTTACTCTCTTTCTCCTCTAGGGAAGCTTCTGGAAACAGCCTAAACTTACTTTCATGTCTTTCCTTTCTCAAACTCAAGTAAGCTGGCTCTAGTTTATTCTGAAAGTTCTACTGAAAAGGTCACAAGATGTAATGGGTATTTTAAGCCTTGGTTCGCTGAATCCCTGTAGCCTCTGGAATGGTTGGTCACTGAGCTCTGGAGCCTGAGTTGGATTCTCGCTCCCCTGCTTACTGGCTACGTGGACGTTGGTAGTCTGCTTGACAACCATCCTGGGCTTCATTCTTTGTGTGAAACTCTTGATGAAGGGTAACAGACTACTGGACCTTACTACTAAACCTAGACAGCAATGCTGCTGAGGTTTTCCTCTTGCTTCTGTGACCCTGATCCATCCCTCCTTAAGTGACTCCCCGAGGTTCTGTCCTTGGTCTGATGCTCTTTCCCCCTCTTGGGTGATTTAATACAGAATCCTTATTCTGAATATTCCAATGCAAAATCACTGGATGCTGATGATTCCCAAGTCTGTCTGCAGGCATTTTCCTAAGTTGCAGGTCGAAACCATCCCCCTCCCCGTTATTATATGGGACATAATCTATGCTTCTGATTCTAGTCATTGCCCTCTCCTTAAACCCATTCTCTACTCCAGCTAGTGATTTATATAGAATCCACATCTATGTCACATACTGTGGCATACTGGGGCACATAAACTAGGTCCAAATTACTTAGAAAGATATGCAGAGCCCTCTATTAACTGGCTTCTACCATGTTTCCATCACATATGAACAATACTGAATGCTGTTATACTAGTACCTGGCAAAACTTTCATTTTTCATTATATTATGCTGTAATTACCTGTTTCTGGCTCTGCCACTGGATATTTTCCAAGACAGGACTAACTTACCTCCATATTTTTTTCAAGGTCTTCCCTCAGATTCTTAGGGAACATGTTAAAGAAAAGGTTTACTCAAATTCCACCCTAGGTTTCTTCATTTACATTTAGTGGGAAGTAAATGATTTCTTGGGAAAGCTCTCATGCCAACAGCTATGTTTATGCAACCTCTTTACCACCATACTTCTACAGGTGACTAAAAGCACCCAAGGTGAATAAGTGAGTTCAAACATGGATGTGCATACCTGCCTCCATCAGTGATCTGAACTGTAGGAATACACTGATACAAATGTGGACACGGAGCACTTAACAACAAAAGGAGCATCTCTAAGTGTTATAATTATGTTAGTGACCAAGGAGAGAAACAAGAATAGCAGGAAAAAAGGACTTTTTATATAACATTAGGTACTCTGTGATGAATGTATTTTCTATGGCCCTATTTAAAAAAAAAATCAAATACCATCCAAAGTACTTAGGAGAGATGGTTAAATAATATGAATACATCTAAAACCTATTTTCAAAAGGATATATTATAGGTAAATAAAATATCCAGAAAGGTACAATGGGTGCAACATAAAAATCTAAGAATGTGAGTTGGGCAATGGGAAAACAGGTCAATATATACAGACATGATTTCAAGTGCTTTCCCTTAGCAAGAATTATTTAACTCTTCCTGTGTCCAGCGCAGCTAGATGGATACTAGCTCTGTTTGGATCTAGAGCAAGAAATGAGAATGATAGTGGCAGATCTGGGATAATCTCCATAGAGAATGTTGATATCCCGTTTTAGGTCCTGGTTTGGGGAAGAAACAAAAGCACTAATGGAAGGTTCTGCCTTTCTCATTCTAAGTTAACAGTATTTTAAGATTTCATATGTCAAAAATTCCCTAAAAATTTTGTTCTCTTGTTTCTCCAAGAAATTCCCACATTCCCTACTCTGGTTAAGTAATTATTTACTGCAAGTTAAAGTTAAAAATATGTGTAAAATCAATAGATAGGCTCTACACAAATCTCAGAACTTTATTTTAATATAATCACAAACTAACTGGTAGTTTAAGTTCTCTCAGAATAGGATATGTTTTAATCTGTCAAAGAGGAGAAACCAAAAGACAATCCTTTTATGGGTTTATAATGGGGGGAAAATGCGAGTTTGAAGTAGAAAATGAAGATGCAAATTTTAGAGCCATCCATAAAAAAACATATATCTGCTTTCTTATATGCTCAAATTTGAAAAGCAGTCTATTAACTGTAAAAATAAATCGAAATTACGCTTGTCAAAAGAATGACACATACTCATTAGGTATATTGTGGAATCTTTGGTTATGAAACAGATTAAAGAAATGCTAAGGTAAGTACTGTGAATACATTCTAAGATATGAAACCTTCACAACTTTTTTTCTGATAGGAAATCCCTATACATACTAAATATATTTAAAAGCATAGAGAGACCAATAATTACAACTTTCAAGGCAGACCTTAAAATCTTTAATGTTAAACAGGAGTATTTTCAATTGTCTTCCAAGTTTGAACATTTTAGGACGGTAAAGGCTTGCCAAAAAATCTAACAGGTAAAATTAACAAAATGACCCAGGTAGAGTTTCAAAAATGGTTTTTAGGTACGAAAAGAATGTGCTTGTCTCAATAGCAAAGAGAGTATTGTTATTCTGTGGTAAGACATTTAGTAGGAAAAGGAAATACCGTAAACATCAATTTTCATTTCACTTCCTTGTAAGAAAAATGTCCCTCATTCGTAGGAGGAATGGAGAAACAGAATTTAAAACCCTGAAGATTAGGCTCATTAATGTATCTTTGCCTAATACATTGTGTAACAACAGCTACACCCAGTGGCCAGAAAAGAGTAGTGAAGTCTTCTAGCTATAACTAGTTCTAGTAAAAGGTCAATTTGGAAATACATATTTTCAATTATTTATGGTCTTAGGGTAAGGATTATCTTTCATTACAAATTATGTCTTAAAGAAACACTCAATAATCTTGGGGGAAACAAAGGTCTTAGCTCATAAGCCTGAAACAAGTATCCACAATAATTCAGTTTTTAAATAAAAGGAGCTAAAATAAAACTCAAACCAGAGAGAGAACATACAGATACTTTATTGCTCACCTTTCACACAAAGCACACCTCCAGCCATTTTCTTTCACAGCTTGACAATGTTTACATTTACAAAAACCCAGCAAGAAGCTTCATGTATATTTCAGTAAAGGAGAATGTAAAACATCAACTCAGCCAGGCTTTTGTTTTCTGCAGCAATAATAAAGGGCCTCCTGCACTAAGCAAAAATCTGTCCTCTCACTTGGTAGTGCATTTCTTCCATTACAAAAAAAGTCTCCTGCCTAAAGCAAACTAACTTTGTATTTGCTGAGCCAGTGGTATTAACTCATGCATAAAACAAATTTCAGTTTGCTGTTTCTTCTAACAGATTTCAAGTAAAAATAAGGTTTAAGGAGGAACTTGTTTTGAATGGATGCAGGTCAGTTTGAATTGCTATACTATATAAATGCCTACATGTACTATAGGTTCACAACTTAGTTTGCTTTTATAATTTTTACGGATTTTGGCCGTGTTCAAGGTTTTTAGAGTTGAGCATATGGTACAGTATTCCATCAAAAGGATAAGGCTACTGAATGTGCTATCTGCAGAAGAGCTCACTTAATAGGAACTGACCTACAAGTTTTCTCATGAAGCAAATGTGGCATAATCTCTCTGAATAAAACGCCAGTCGGGGCAGAACTGTGCTTGGAAAACAGGCATTTGAATACTTTAAGGAAAACACATATAAATGGATTGTTAATATGAGGAAGGTTTCCTAGTTGTAAATCTAAAAAAAACCTAGGAGAATCCTCATTTTCAAAACCACTTTTTGAAAACTACTTATTCAAGTAATCTCTTCCCCAAAAAGTACTCATGTTCTGACTGTGGAATTAGTCTACTGGTCAATTAAAGGCAACTTTAATTACCTTTTAAAAAATTCTTCATACAAACGAGAGAGGTTGTATGTTTCTCAAACGAACTGCATTATATAAGTAAGTCCTTAAAAAAAAAAAAAAAAACAACCAACCAACCAACTAGAATTCAATGAAGACCTACAAATACTTATGCCAAGCAGGAATCTGCCTGCCACCTGTGGTCTCCCATTAATTCAAAATTGATGCTGGACTCAGAATTCTGAAACTAAGTTTCTATTACTTGAGCTCTAGCAAAATGTAAGGTTCTGTAGCCTCAACTAGTATAATGTCTTCCTTGTCCAAACCCAGAATGATTATACTGATAACCTCCATGCTGGAAGTGCTGTTCAAATTGTCCCCCTTGGTGATAATTTTGGCTCCCCCTCCCTCCCCAACCTCCTCCCTGGCCTCCACGTCCACCTCGGCCTCCACGACCACCTCTCCCTCCACGACCACTGCCTCGGTCACTATGATGCCCACCATCTTGGTATCTATTGTCCTGCTGGTATCCACCACCCTGGTATCCACTTCCTGTATATGTAGATGTTTGGAAGCCACCATAACTACCACCTTGATAACTACCACTGTGGCCACCACCATGATAGCCACCTGGCTGGAAACCTGAATCTCTATAACCACCATCTTGGTAGCTACCCCCTCCTCCACTCCCTCCATCCGTCCAGCCTCCTTGATGCTTATTTCCTCTTCCTCCCCCGCGGCTACCATGGTCGTAGCCACCACGTCCACCTCTCCCTCCTCCTTGTTCATGACCTCCTCGTCCTCCATATGAGGAATGTTCATAACCACCTCTCCCTCCGCCTCGGCCTCCTGTTTGCTGCTGGGGGCCATCCTGCCTTTTCTGCCACGGTGGCATCTCTGGAGGTGGAGGTTCAATTTCATTGGGTCTGCCTCCTCTGTCAGGCACCCTGCCCATCAACACCTATGGGATAAGAAAGAGGTTTTAAACTGCAGTATTTTTATAAATAGAAATAAACGTATTTGAAAGAAGAGTAAAGATACGTTAATCACCTTATTGATGGCACAGGCAGTCTTTTCTCTTATAGAGCCACTGCTTGTCCTTAAAATCTTTGACAAGTCTTGTCTTGCAGCCAAAAGGTGGGCGACAGAAATAGTACTTTTAGGAGATAAGACTGAGCGTTTTGGCTGGTAAACCTTTGCTAATTTTTCTGTCTGACTCTGTTGAAACGAAGTGTTGAAAGATAAAAGTCAATTTTCACAATGAAAAACACTGATATTAAATATGTTCAAGACTTCCAAAATGTCTGATAAAAATAGTTAGTAGGCTTAAGACCGGAGGAAAAACATACTCACCGTTGCTCTGACCCAGTGAATAACTATTCTAAGATACAACTATGAGATACTTGAGAGAGCAAGGAATAACTTGGGAGGTGGCTGGGAGGGGGATACACAGGGTAAAGGGGTTTCCCGTTAGGGACTGTGGGGCCAAAAAGGTAAAAAGGTTCCTCCTGCCGTTGGTCTCAGATCAAATATTCATTTTACCTATGTAAATATAAGGATATAAACCCATTTCAGTAATTTTGCTTTTTAATTTTCCCATCTTACAATGAGAAAAAAATGTTAGCTACGATTAATTTGTACTAATTATGTTAACAGGATACATTTCTTCCAAAGTGATCCCCCTGTCTAATACTTTCCTCTATTTTAAGTAATAAATAAGGAAAAACGGTGTATGTTAACCATTTAGTAGAAGTATAATGACTAAGACTGTCAACTCCTGAGAGACAAAGCACTGGGAAACTGGGACACTGGGACAGCCCGCTTAGATGTGTGTGAAACACAAGACTGCAAAAGATAAATGAGCAAAAGACATAAAAGAGAAATGTCACACACGAGAAAATAAAGTTCAAACAAATATAAGAAATGTTTCTCAGACAAATTAACCTCAGTTGTGAGAAACAACAATCTCCTACCTACTAAATTCTGGAAGCAACAGTACAAGTACGATACACAGTAATATCACACAAAGACAAAAAATATTTGGTGCATCTGTCAGTTATATGCAGGTCTTGAAATATACATGGTAAATGTTTATGTGAAAAACTAGAATGCAAAAAAGTTTGCTTATTATTGTATATATAGACAAAGGAAGAGAGAGAACACTAAAAATGAAAACAGCTATTGTGGTTAAGACAATGGTTATTATTTGAAAAAGTTTTCTTTAGTAATTAAAAGGATAAAGAGATTATCATCCCATAGTTTGGAGGAATGTTTCCTGAATGTCTTGAATTTCTTTCTTATAGCCACTGGTTGTACCTACATTAAGTGCTCACGGTGTTTGCTGAATGGAAACAAACACTTCTGAGAAAATAGTTTTATGTTGCAAATAAAGTTGATTTAAAATGCAATTTCAAAGTGATAGAAACACATAAATTTCATTATGTGAAACAGTTCATTTTGTGCAAAGTAATTTCTATGAAGTGATTTAAAAACAAAGTTCCAAAATGAGATATCAGTACATAAATTCCATTAGATGAAACAAAAAAAAATTTGTGTAATTTGTACAATCCTTCCTTATCCTCCCAAATATATTTTTATAGTTCGTAAAATCACTGTGTATTATCGTTCAAAACGATCTTAAATATCACCTAGATTTAACATGGAATTTTAGAGATGTCCAAAATGGGACAGAAAGAAAAGCTCCAACACACCAGGTCACAATGCCAGCGGTACACTCCAGTCATGGTGGTGCCTGACCCAGGGTCGTGGTGTGTCAGTGCCTCGGTCAGTACACTATCAGTCAGTAGATAGTTTTCTAGCTAAGAGGTGCAAGGATTTTGTTTTTGAAGTGCACTGACCACGCTGAGAGTGAAATGACTGTTTCTGGTAGTTCCTACACAGCAGTCACAGGAGAGAACCACTTGCTCCATGTGTTGCTCCTGACTAGCTGTGAGGTCTCAGACAAAGTCTCTCATTTATGTGGGTCTCTATTTTTTTTCTGTTGCAAAATCAGGGGAATTAAGACCGATCTCTAAGACCTCTTTCCAACACTGAAATACTTTAAGTTGATAAATACCTACTCCAACAATGTAGTAGCCAAAAGGGCTTTGCTAAGGTTTAAAGATTTTAGATGAAAATAACATATTAGCAAGATAACTGGCGAACTAAATAAAAACCTTTTCAGAGTCATTTAACTAAAATTCAGGAAAAAAAACCTGTTTTCAAACATGAATATAAAGGGAATATTGGATACACATTTGGACCCAAACTCCCCATAAATTCATGGATCAGCTCCACTTCAAGGTTCTAAGGAGGTCAAATTAGTCAAGTATGCTAATTTTTTTTCTGCTTACTGATTGTAGAGTAGATATTTAATGTTTAATAAATGTTGAATGACCAAGATTTTTACCTGGATTATCTCATTTAATCTAAAGTAAAAGTGAACCTTACCACATTCTCCAGTTCTCTCTTAATGTACAGTTATATTTGGTCTTGCTAAATCCAGTATTTCTAACTTAAAGTAGCAAATGAAATTGTTTGCTTTAGGTCTAGTAAACAATTTCAAAATTTATTAGTTTAGCAATTTTCAAATACTCTATCCATTTCTCTTACAAATGGGTACTCTCAGTAGGGTCTAAAACATATGGTTTTGTTAAAAATATTAAAAAGCAAGAAAAAAATGTTTTCTTCATTACTGAATAGCTGAAAGAACTGCTACTCACTCAACTCAGCAACTCAAGAAAAATCCCTATGTGTGTCTCCCATGTATTTCTTTTGTAGTCTCCACCATATTTAAACTGTGCTAGGAATGCTTAAGGATCATGTCTATAAATACTCCGCTCTTTTAAATGATTTAATATGTACCTTAGCTCTGTCAGACCAACCAAAAGACTGGACAGTGACATCCAAACGTTTTATTAGCAGCTTTCTCCGAACTTCATATTCATTGGCTATGGCTTGGTTAATTGCTTCTATCTTTTCCTAAAAATGAAATTTAAAAGATCAGTTAAAATTTCAATCTGCTCGACCCCGTTTCAAGAGGGCAGCAACTCGTGTTGCTTCATTCATAACTGATTCCCCAGCACTTAGCACAATGCAGATTACTTGATATAATACTAAAAGTTGTTATAAGTTGATGCATGACACGCAAAACAGTGTCTCAAAACATAATAAAGAATACACAGAGAATTCTCATTGAGCCTTCCCATAATTCACTGTGTGAAGCTTAGCCCAATGACGTTTTTGGCGAGAAGGCAACCCATTTAGCAATTAGAAACATACTCAACTGCAATTTATCTTTACCAGCTATGTGAAATATTTACAAATTATGAGGTAAGTGCTTCTAATCATACATAAATAAAATTATTCTGTCTAAATCTTTAAGATTAACAAAATTGATTCTAAGAATGTCTAGCTAGGAAACTATGTATCAGAAAACATTAACTTAAACAGCACAAACTGTTAAGCGTCAACAGCGTGAGAGATGGTTCTTTACCGAGTTTACTCAAGATGACTGCTACTCACCCAGTGGGCTGGTCCCATTGGCTTCTTCAGTAAAGGCTTTCCCACATGGTTAGGTGGAACTTTTGCTAAGGTCTCCTTTAACTGACATAGACACACAAATGAATAAACAAATCTAAAAGTAAAACATATCTTCCTCATCTTCCCATTTCCCATCATATCTTGCCATCAAAAGAAGATTCCTGACAGAGGCAAAGGTGGAGGATGTTTTGAAATGTACAAGACCCACACGATAAAGACACTCACTTGTCCCACTCCTCACGTGCCTATGGAAGCATGATTCCTTCACTGTACCTAGAACGGTGCCTGACAACAGTAGGCACTCAGTGGGTATTTGCTGAATGGATGAATGAACACACAGAAAATCTAGACTATGGATACAGTGCTGCTCCCCTGTAGAGTTCAGCTGAATTTGTGCATCATGGTGTCCACTGACCCCACAACGCAAATGTACCAGTTCTTAGAGTCCAGCAGATATGCATACAGAGAATAACTCTGCTATAACAAATATCATTCTCTTAAATTCTTTATTAAAATTGCTTATTCCTAGTCAATTATATTTTTAAAACCTCTTAACAGTAGGTGATGTGTGGCATAAAAATAATTCTGACTTATTTGCACATACTAGGTTATGTTATCAGCAGTTGACAAACCTAGCTTGCCAACTGAAACATGTAAGACTCAAAGTGACTGGATTAGAAACCAAATATATTGACATCCTTTTCTGTCCAGTCAATGGATAGGAAGGTAGTAACATTTAATGATAAAGACCTTAAAAATTAATTGCCTCAAAGTTCAGTGATAAAATTTTAAAAAGGACTTAAGTCTTAATTCTTTTTACATTATACCTAGCTTATTTCAGTTTATAAATCAAAGTGTAGTTTCCTTTTTGAAAAAGAAACATGCTAACAAGTTAAAAAAAAAGTAAAATACTAATTTCTCTTTAAGGTATCTAGGATTTAAAACCCAAAACTCATTTAGTAACAATAATATGCACATTAGGTTCCCATTAAGAGAAATTAACTTGCTTCATTTCAAACAAATGTAGGACTATGCCTTTAATACACTACAATCTGGTACTAAAGGTCTTACTTTTTTTTCAATCCCGCTGAAGAATTGGAACATAGTTATATTGGCTGGAGGTTTGGACATTCCTAGAGCAATACATATGCCTTTCAACTCTTGAAAGACCTCACTACCGCCTCCTTCTTGAGCTTTTTTTGGAGGAGTATTCACACAGAGCATTCTGGCAGCTTCTAGTTCTGAGATGAGGTATGCTGAAGTAAACAAAATAAGATTTCAAAATGAGATACAGCTACAGTTAATAGTCATAAGTCTGGAGTCACAACTCTATAGACCTAGTGATACGTAACTTTTAAAGCTGCAAGAATGGATAAAAACAAGAAAAGAAAACCATTTTTACCTGCAAATGACATAACATATAAACTGGTTCTGTAATTCAGGTATTTAATCAATTTATGTTTAAAGGGTGATTTAAAAATAAGTAATTCTTTGAAACCAAAGTATCAAGTAGATCACATCTAAAAATCTGGGTCCAAGTATCCCACTATCCAGAACAGGGGTTGGCATCTGTTAAATTTAACAAAGGTGGCAGGTGGCCAATCTTCAGCAACAGTTGGAATTGGTTAGTATTATTTTTTTACTTCTCACTATTGACAGGCACCAGTGATGTAACTCTCTTGCTCTCTTACCTTCCAATACTTGGGTAATCTGTTCAGAACTGGCAGGAAACATTTCCAAGTGATAAAAACTTAACTTACAAGAGGGGAAAGGCATAAAATTCCCCAAAGATCTTTTCTCATGGCCTGCAGTAGCCTAATGCCACCCTCTCTGGCTGTGTAAAGAAAACCCTCTTCCATCTATGTTCTTCTCAATATTCCCTTTCCCCTTGCTTTCCTCCTCTTCTCCCTACTCCCCTTAATTCCCCTGAAAAACATCAACAGAACTTTCTAGGCTTAACTTGGCAGAGTCCTCTTGTATCACTATCACCCTGTTGATTTCAGCCAGGTATGAGGGCTGCAATCTGCTTCAGGTGACGGAAGGTATAAATATTCAATCTTATTCCTTTAACCTTCCCAAGGACACTTAAATTTTTATGAAAGATGATTAATAATCATTTAGATCCCAGGATTTCAGGTTATGTGACAAAGTGAGAACCTTCTGACGTTAGAGAGTTTTGGAAAAAGATTTTTTTTCTGGGCTCTTAAGTCCTATGAGAAGCACAAACGAATGATCAGCTTGAGTATCTCATTTCCTATACCCAAGGTGTAATGCTAGAACAATAAATACAGCTAAGCTGCTGGAAAGGTCATTCTAAATGGTTTTGATAAAATCTTAATGTGTTCCATACAGCAAACTGTATGAGTTAAAAGATCAAAGAAGTCAAACTCCACAGTCATGAAAATAACCACCGTTTTCTAAATAAAGTTTTACTGGAACACTACCACAATCATTTACATAACCTCTCTGGCTGGGACATGCTACAACAGCAGAGTTAAGTAGTTGTGACAAAGCCCTTATGGCCCACAAAGCTGAAAATACTCACAGTCTCCTCCTTTAAAGAAAAAGTTTGCCAACCCTTGTTCTAGAAAATCATGATTTAATAAACTGGTTCTCTAAATTTGGGACAACATAGCTCAGGCAGCCATAAAATTAGTTCACCAATAACAATTCCCATCAAAAAACATTAGCTGTTAACTGTAGTTTTCAAAGTACGAGGAAGGGTACTAGAGATATAATACAAAACAAACAAAACAGATGATTTCTACTGGTAATCTAGTTAGGAATAAAGAATATATGCACAAAAAGATGAATGATTCTTCACCCATTATGAACTCAGGTATCTGACTTATTATACCTCAGGGGAATAATTGGACAACAGGACAGGCAACGAACAGCTAAACCTTCTTAACCAGACACAGGAGTGTTTGTAGCCATTCATTCAAAGACTAGTCTACTAACAATTCTAATGAGATTGGTTCTTTTCCCCCATTGGAACACAATATATTAAAAGCTAAAGGGTACTGGAGAAGTAAGTAAAATTATAGCAACAAGATGTGACAATTGATACTTGCAAAGATGAGAAATATTTATACAGAGAGAAGAGAATGAACACATATACATAAATACTAGCATGACAGAAAGAATACAAACTGAGGGAAATATTTTAAAGGGGAAATGGCAAAAGCAAAGATAAAGAGGAGTGAGTAGTGTATACGTGCATGAATTCCAAGAGCAGCATAACTTTCAGTTGGTTTAGTCATTTAGTTGAGAAGTAGCTGTATATTACTGAGGAGCTTTTGAGGTGATAGCACACTAAAATAAAGTTTATAAATTATGACCCTGAGTCCAAAATAATACTCAGTGCAGTCTGCTTAAGCAACAGAAAAGAGTCAAAGGCATTTTATGAAGATTTATCTTCAAAGTGGTTTTTATAAGTATGAACTTATAAAGGCCAAACTCTTAGCTCTTTGAAAAGATTAGTTATTCATGGTCATTACTAAGCTTTCCATAAAATTCGTATCTTCCCATGTAAGATAACATATCCTGAGTGCCAAGTATTAGGTTTTGGTAAGCAATGTTACAAAGGAAGAATGAGTGAGTATACTGTGGCTGAGCCAGTTCTAGAAATCACACAATCTAAAGGACACTGAATGCATGCCTAAGAACCACATGCAGCAATATCAGTATTTAAAGCAGTAGCTAACCTTATGCGCATACTGCCCCCTCCACCTTCCAAAATCATTCAACAAAGGGGACATTATGAACGTGATTCTGGAATAACTCAGTGCCTGGGTATAAGGCTATGAACACAATTTTTCAAAAACTGAACCTTCAAAACCGGGGCTGTCACATTATTCAGAAACCACAGTAGTTATACAGACAATATTTTAAAAACTCTCTGAACTGCTGGTGTCATAATAACTATAATATTCAGTTAACCAAAGCTTAATCTAAATGTGTCTCAGATGCTATAAAACTTGTGAGTTAAGACTGTTGGTTGCGTTTACTGGAGGATTCACTTAAGGCAATAAAATCTGTCAGTCTACTTACTGTTTCTCAGGGTGAAGAAAGAAATCATAGTTAGTATACAAAAAAACATGGAAGGAAAGAACTTTTCATAACAATTTATTTCCCAGAATGATCAGTAAGTGTAGGAACAATGCAAATACTATTCCAGAAAATTTTACATTGTAATTTGATAGATTTACAAACAAAACCAAAACCCCTAAACAATTACCCAGCTGCAAAAAAATATCCACAATATACAACACTTCAATTTTTAAAAAAAATTTTCACTATTCCCATACTACCTTCTTAGTCTATTTTAAAATATGCTTCCAGTCTGGAAAGCTAGGGTTTAATGATCACACACTTGAATACTGGGCACTACCTAGAGTCATATTAGGTGAAGCATAAACTTGAAGTACCAAGAAAGCTAAATGATAAGAGGAGTAATTACAAAACAACGCTGCTTGCTACCAGTGCACAGGCCCATGATTAGCTTCTAAGTTGAAAATGTAATAGTTTTCTTTAAAGTACGTAGCATTCTGATTTAAATCCTTAATGAGATAGTACAATTAACAGCCAGTTTACTAGTCAAAAAAAAAAACATGAATAAAAAAATAACAGCTACCTTCTAGTAGCTATGAACTTACTGAGCAAAAGGAGGCAGTTCTTCTGAATGAGAAGGCGCTTGGTCACATCCCCAGATGTCAGTGAAAGATATGGACAGTTCATCTCCCCCAGTAGCCCACTCACCTCAAGCTGGAATTCTTCAGCTTCACTCGGGCCTTTTAAGAATTAAAATAACCTTACTTAATAAAAATTGCTTTTCCCATTAGCAAAAAAATTATACATATATATATAAGTTGAAAGTTTAAATAGGGTTTTCCTAGCACAAGTAACTTTGACTTCTAATCCTTTCTCATACCACTGCCAACTTTCATTCTTAATAAGTTTTCATTAGATTATTCCCTTATTGGAGAAACTTTAATGGTTTCTTAATTTCTACCCATCTAATTACTTGTCTAATTACTTGTCTGCACTTAAAGATTCTTCTTCCTAGCTTCTTCACTTTACCTTCCCTGCATACTGCTATGTAATAGTACCTATGACATAAACATAGTAGTTACCTTCTACCTCTACAAATATTCCATTTGTGCCACGCCAGTCTCCTCACTGTCCCAAGAACAGGCAGTCTCATTTCCACGTATGTACCTTCATGTAAGTTATTTCCTGTGACTGATACACCCTCTAAGTGCTTCTCATCTATCAAACCTCACCTACCCATCACAGCCCAGCGGTCTTGCTCCTTGATAGAACCTTCCCCAATTGGTGCTGCACTCACTGATTTCCTCCTGCTGTGAACCATAAAGTGAAGCGCCGAATTACTGTACTAATCTCCAGTTGCTCCATTTGTGCCTAATATTCCCAGTGAGGTTAAATCTGAAGTTAGCAAATGTGACTTGTAATTCTGTATTCCCATAACACGTTAAGTACAGAGTTTATTTAGTGAACCAAGGAAAAACAATGGCCCTTCTTCCTTACTATTCTTTCTGATGGTTCTCTATCATACAAGGGAAAAAATTAACCAACTCTGAGTCACTTGATCAGAGTTCATTTTCTCATCTGTAAAATGGGAAGGCTGTATTATTGTTTTGCAAACTGTTCTATAAACTCAAATTCCACAAAACTCCTTTAGAAGGAGCCAGGGAGGATGAGGAAAGACTTGTGTTAAACGTACTTCATCTTAACTTCAACCAAATAGGTACACTTTTACCTGTTTTGTATGTTGGCTTCTATAAGAGGTTTTCTTTTAGAAGGGGCTCCAGGTTAAAAGCAGTTATCATCTAGTATACTTGTTTTCACAAGTTCCTACAGTTTCTGAAATGTTAGGCCAAGAGGAAGTGTTAAGAGTACTGGCTGCCAATCTTACTGTTGCAGTTGAACTCTGGCTATACCATGCACTAGTTGTGTGACCTTGGACAACGCGTTTAAGCTAGCCGCGCTTTCTTGTTGCATGAACAAAAGAACAATAAAACCTGCCTCAGGTTTCAAATGAGTTAAACACGGAAAGTGCTTAGAAAAATAATGCTCAATAAACGTAAGCCATGCTATCATTAGTGTTATACTACAGTGTCCTTAATAATTGGAAATGGCTACAACTAACACGTGCACATTAAATATAGTAAACATGTAAGAAAGTGAGCTCTTCAAAATGGGATTCGGTGTGGGATGTGGGTGGGGAGTATGTGTATAGTTCTCCACGAGCGTAGGTTAACACGTGGGCATTTGTCTTTGTCTCCCATTGTAGGTTTACCTATGGTAGGAGGGAGCCAGATGGTGGAGTGTTAGGTTCCAAGCTTCTGACTCTTTTGCAGAGTAAACAAAACAGTGCTAATACAATAATAAAATTGGCAAATATAAAACAGCTCTCAACACCATAAATCTGATGGTGCTGCATCTGGTTGTGACGGATCTGGCGAAACATTCCTGGGATACAGAAAACTTAAGGAAGTGTTCTTTTTCTCCTCATGTATAAAAGAATTATAATGCATTTACTTTACATGTCCTTCTGGAATCTAGTGGTCCTAAGAAAAACATTCCAGCTTTCAGTTCTAGCCACCAATTTAAGAGCTCACAAGTCATGTTTTACAAAGAATGGAAAGTTTGTATATGCCATACTTCTCTCCCATTTCTGTTTCTCAGTAATAAGACCTTTTCAATTTCCACTTAACTTCAACTTTTAATTTAATTTTTTTTTACGTTTACAAAAAACGGAAAAGTTCACGTTTAGTACTAATAATGTTCAACTGACAATACTTTTATATTTTAGTTTTATACTTTGTACCTAAAGCTGAATGTTTACTTACTGTTAGTTGCTTGCACATTTTCTTCTAGTTTACAGAACACTCTTAATTCAGACACCAGCCAAGCACAGAGTTTGGTAAACTCAGGGGAACTGGCTCCAGCACAGACTGCCTGAGACAGAGCGCCATCTTCCAATAATGGACCCTTGTAACTGGTGAGTAAAAAATTATACTTCAGAAGAATAAAGAATCACAAGTAATATTTTACACAATTTATCTATGTATTATTTGTAGAATTAAACAATAGTTTGAGTTTGTAAGCCTGCAAATATAAATAAAATTTATAGAAAATAAAATCTAAATTTTTAATTTTAATCTAATAAAATTGATTAGAAAAATAAGCTACTTGGTAATTGCATTTCAATCCTTCAAAATATATACAAGTATTTAATAGAATCACACATATTAATAAATTATGTCAACTTATATCCATTTACTAAAAGCTCTTATTGTACAACTTTAACTGAATTGAATATTAAAATATTAAAAAGTGGGGCGCCTGGGTGGCTTAGTCGGTTAAGCGTCCGACTTTCGCTTAGGTCATGATCTCGGTTAGTGGGTTCAAGCCCCGCGTCAGGCTCTGTGCTGACTGCCAGCTCAGAGCCTGGAGCCTGCTTCAGATTCTGTGTCTCCCTCTCTCTCTGACCCTCCCCTGCTCGCGCTGTCTCTCTCTCTCCTAGAAATAAAAAAAAAAAAAAAAAAAAATTAAAAAGTGATAGCTCATTATACTATAGTTTATGGTTTCAGAAATATAACTTAGGTTACATTTTCTAGAAATTTTTCCAGAAATCAATTAGACAATTTTTTTAACTTTAAAAGCAAAAACTTGCCAGTTAAATTATTTCCTTTTTCTATATTTAATGACAGTTAAGACTATTAAGACAGACTAGTACCCGAGAAATGTCTGAATTTATTTAAAAGATGAATTACTGCTGGCAAGTTGATGTCTAGGCGAACTGGTGGATCTGAATCCTAATCCTTTCGTAAGAGATTCAAGAATAATCTTAAAATATTATTAAATGTTCGAATATTCATAAAAGTCAACAGTTATAATGAATCCCAACCTAGAATATAGCTAGAACTAAAGATCCTGTCATTCTCAAAGCAATTTTAAAATATATGTTTTTCAGAAGACTATTTTATCTTTTAAGTGAAATATTGATAAACACTGTTATTCAAGATGGACCATTAAATATAGATAATTTGATGTTTGGAGGTACAGATATGTTTGAGAAATGACAATATCTGATTCTTTTAAAATGCACTTCTGTGTTTATACACTGAATGGAATGGAAAAAATCTCACACAGAAAGTGAGATTATATAGTCTGGCATCTAGATTCAAAACCACAAATTATTAGATACTGCAATATAGAGACAAGGCCAAAAAATGTCTCCTTCTGTTACACATTTAAAATTTGTTAGTTTATTCTACAAATAGTTATTGAATTTATACCGTGTTCCAGATTAAAGATAAAAGACAGTCATTTAAACTATAATAATTCTCAGTGAATCCTTTAAAGGTACATATCAATCAATTAGGCCTGAATTTTAATGACTGAATGTCATCAAACTACGTTGTTTTGCTTAAAATTTATAGCAAAATTTTCAGAAAATCTCATGGTCAATCACAACCCATCTCGAATGTTTACTTGATTACAATTATTATAGTAACAACTACTTTTTTAGTACCCCAGAAAAATACAGTGCAAAGGGTAGAAAAAAAATAATGGGAAGAAACAGCATCCATCACCAATTCTTGAGGCAACATCTACCCAAGAAGAATGACTACATTTAAATAAGGCTCTCGTCTCTGAGTCTACTACTCCTTCAAAAGCTTTCTTCTAGGAAGCTTTTAGGACTTTATTTTGCTTTCCAAGTAAAGAGACCCTCTTCCTCAGTTCTCCTCACAGCACTTTCTCACAGTGTGAACCTGTCTTCTACCTCACTTTGTGCTAGTAAATGATCAGCCCAACACTACCACAGAGAAAGTGCTCCTTAAAAAATGTTTACTGGATGAACGGACTCATATGTGGACAAGCAATTTAGAATTTAGTCTGAGATGTCCACCAAAGAGACCATTTTGCTGAATGTGACTTTTACCTATGCTCTAATCAAAGAAATAAGCCCCCTAAAGTCTGGAATATTCTGAAAATTCAGAGCAAGCTCCAAAGAAAAGAACAATGATAATTCACCTTAACAAAAGATAATAGGCACCACTTCTTTTCCCAAAAAATTCTACCAGGACAGAAAGTTACTTAAATGAGCAGACTCTGAGAACCTTATGGTGTCCTTTCCTTTTTTTCTTTTAAAATTTTAAATGTTTATTCATTTGAGAGAGAGAGAGAAAGAGAAAAAGAGAGAGAGAGAGAGAGAGAGAGAGAGCGAGCGAGCGAGCGAGTGCAGGGGAGGGGCAGAGAGAGAAAAGGAGTCACAGATTCCGAAGCAGGCTCCAGGCTCTGAGCTGTCAGCAGAGCCAGACGTGGGGCTTGAACTCACAAACCATGAGATCATGACCTGAGCCAGAGTCAGACGCTTGACCAATTCAGCCATCCAGGGGCCTCATCGGTGTCCCTTCCTAAAGAAACGTTCCTCCAAAGGTTTCCATGTCATGGAAACACCCTTGGGGACCATTTTGATAAAGGACTTGTTACTTTATAAATAAAGCTGGCTAAATCTGTATTATTTTGGACACCATTTACCTGTTGACAAATACGTAATCACAGTTTGTTTCTGGAACCATACTTGGCCCAAGAAGTTCTAAATTCTCAAGTTTTAATAGGGCACAAAGAGACAAAATGCACAACGAACATGCAGGGGGCCTGGTGGCTGAAGATGACTCTAAAGGTGAGGACTAATGGTGGCTCGGTGAACCAGAGTGTCACTGTCAGGGGAAAGAGCAAGTGGTTCCCATGAAGGTGGTGACAGGTTAGGTACACAAGTGAGCTGGCTAGCGGAATGGAAGCAGGCATGTGGCTTAGGGAACCCTGAGTGCATGCAGAGATGACTGGGCATAGGAGATTTTTTTGAGAGAAATGGGGAGGGGTAGGAGTAGGGGCTCAAGAGTCGAGCAGAAGTTTGGAGAACGAGTAGGAAAAAAGACAATCAACTTTGGCAACCTCCAGAGTGAGGGGGTAGGGAAGACGATGGGGAGCGAGAAGAGAGGCTGGGGGGGGGGGGGAGGCGAGAACCCAGATCCCAGACAATGACACGCATGACTGACAGACGCTGCGGGTAACTCGGCTGCAGGGAGCACAGGGCAGGCCTACGGTCGTCGCGTTACGAGGGCCCCGACCCGGCAGGGCAGTGGACGTGGCATTGGGGTCCTGGAGCCATACGGAGGCGACAGCCAGGAGCCGCCGGGTGCGGCGTGCAGAGCAGGTGTCCCCGACTGGGGCGAAAGAGGTGTTCCCGGGGGCCGGCACTGTGACGTTTAGGAGACCCGTACCCTGGCAGTCTTACCCTAGATCTTCCAACGACTCCAAGATGTCAGTCTCCATGAGGTCACACTCCATGCTACTGTGGTATTCAAATTTCCGAGTCGTCAGGCTCCCCTCTTCGCCGGCAACGCGTACACTCGCGCATGCGCTGCCGCCCCGGAACTTCCAAGTCGACAGCTGGCGCCTCAACCGCTGCACTGCGCATGTCCCGAGCGTGCGCAGGAAACTCGGTCCCGCCCACCGCCCCATCCCCGCGGGCTAAAGCGGTGCCAGGCGGCACAGTGTTACACATGCGTATTGGTGAATAGTGAAGCCGGCGGCCCGGCGAAGGGCAGGAGAACTGGCTGCGTGGCAGCTGGGCGTGGGGACCCACCTCGGGGGGAGCGCTCTCACCTCCCTTAATTGGGTGTACGCATGTGCGAATATTGGGGCGAGGCGGGCACAGGAGGAGCTTGGGGGGCGTCTCAAGACTTGGTGGGCGTGGGCTATGAGGCGGAGTCTTGGGATCCCCCCGGAGTCACCCGGGTGGCCGCCCGCGGCATGCTGGCGTGTTCTCGCCTGAGCTGTGGGGCGTGGAGAAAGGGAAAACTCGAATTTCTTAGGACCGGAGTAGACGGGCCAGGGCCGAGAACGCCAGATACCATGCCATTTGATTTCGTTGTGCCTGCAGTAGCTTGACTTCAGGCTGAGAAAGGCGTCAGCTTTCCCCTGACAAGGATGTATTCAGAAAGTTTTTTCATTGCCCCTGTTTCGTTCTCTACCCGATTCCTTAAGCCCTTTCCAGACCTTATATTCCCAGGCGTCCTATTTTATTTTTTTTATTATTTTTTTTTATAATGTTTTATTTATTTCTAGGAGAGAGAGAGAGAGAGACAGCGTGAGCAGGGGAGGGTCAGAGAGAGAGGGAGTCACAGACCGAAACAGGCTCCAGGCTCCGAGCTGGCAGTCAGCACAGAGCCCGACGCGGGGCCCGAACCCACGAACCGCGAGATCATGACCTAAGCGAAAGTCGGACGCTTAACCGACTAAGCCACCCAGGCGCCCCAAGGCGTCCTATTTTAAAGAGGAGGCGGGGGTGCGGGGGAGGGGCGTCACTCCATATCAGGTAGAATAGTATAGGTTTAAATCCACGCGATTGAAACAGCGAATAAACTTTTTTGTTGTGATGTCATTGTTTTTGACATTTGCCTAAAAGTGTGACATTCAGTTCACTATGGGTTCCGATTCCTTGGCAGTTATTGACAGGGCATATACTTAGAAGTTATTGATAAATGAAAACATTGTTCTCAAGGTGATGGCATATTTAGAAAATTACACTTAAACGTGAGTTGGGATAATGGTGAATTGTATAGGTCTTTTAAGAGTTTTCACACTTCTAGTAAATTTTATTTTATAGTTCGCATTTTGGGTCTAGTGGATAAATGCCTCTATCCTTAGCAGTTATGACCCTCTTCCCCTTATTTTGCATCATCTGCAGTGGAGAAAGGAATTAACATGTATTATGTACCTATGGTGTGTTTGACATGACTCCCTTGATCCACATTATTTTATGCAGTCATTATAAGGTTGTGTGTTACGCGTTTTGCTGATGACACTAGGGCTCGGTAGCTTAATTGTCCCTAAAAATAGTAAGGCCAGTAAGGACCTGAATTTTGAGACCGAGTCATATCTGAATTCATATTTCTTCTGATTTGACTAAATAAGGACTTGTCTGTTGGATATGAAAAATAGGAATATCTACCTGGTAGACTTTGTTTAAGCACGTATATATTGTACATAGTCACTTAATTATAATGAAAATGGAATAATTATTCTTGTAGGGTTGTTCAAGGTGCCAACTGAAAGTAATGCTTAGTGCAAAATCAGTTGGGGAAAATAAAGGATTTCATTCTTTTTTTTTTTTTTTTTTTTTTGCCTTAGGTAGGCTTCACACCCAGTGCAGAGCCCAAAACAGGGCTTGAACGCAGGACCCTGAGATTAAAAGGCAGAGGCTTGATCGACTGAGCCACCCAGGCACCCAAAGGGTTTCATTTTTGACTCACTGCTTGATGTAAGTAACATACAATATTAGTGAGTGAGCCAGTGATGACTCCCATAAATTTCTTCTTTTTCTCTCTCTAATGCAAATCGTTAATTTCAATGGAGAGTAGTCAACATAGTTTTTAAAAATAATTTTATAATGAACTTTGCTGGAGTAAAAACAATGCTTTAAAAAGTAAATATTGTCATGGTGCCAGAGTAGCTCAGTTGGTTAAGTGAACGACTGTTGATTTTGGCTCAGTTCATGATCAATTTCATAGTTGTGAAATTGAGCCCTAAGATGGAGCCTGTTTAATATTCTCTCTCTTCCTCTCTGACCCTACCCCGCTCACACTTAGGCTCTCTCCCAAAACAAAACAAAAAGTAAATATTGTCATATTTCTATAAGATTTACTAGGAATCTTGTAATTTTTATTTTGAAATTGTTTATATTGTACACTGGATATCTAAAGACCTTATTCAAGCTGAATTTAATAGAATGAAAAGAACACTGATCTAGATGTTAAGGAGCCCTGGTTTTGACCTTAGATCAGTACAAGAATGAATTTTCTGATACTTAGAGGTATATGAAGTCCATCAGGTATCTTTGAGAAATGGTGAGTTTTCTCTGTAGAAGGTATTCAGCTAGAGGCTGGATAACGACTTGTTGAGGGTGCTCTTGTGAGGAGGCAAGGGGGCTATTTAGCAACACTGGTAACCTTTGATTAGACTTATACCCAAAAGGGGTGTAAAATACTAATTAAAAACCCTCCTAGTGTCCATCCCTGAGGAGGGCTGGTTACTGTCTGATTTAGTTTCCTGTTGCTGCAGGTTACCACAAATTTAGTGGCTGTAAATAAGACAGATCAATTATCTTCCAGTTCTGGAGGTTGGATATCTGAAAGGAATCTCACAGGCCTAAAATCAGGAGAGCTGCATTCCTTCTGGAATGTCCAGGGGAAAATCTGTTCTCTTCCCCTTTTCAGCTTCTAGGAGCTGCCCTCATACCTTGGCTTGTGACCCTTCTTTTTCAGTAATCACATCACCCCAATCTCTGCTTCCTTGATGTCATAGCATCTTCTCTGACTCTTACTCTCCTCCCCCTCTTGCACTTATAAGGACCCACATAATCCAACATAATCTCCCAATTGCAAAATTTTTAGTTTAACCACATCTACAGAGTCCCTTTTTGCATGTCAAGTGACATATTAATCGATTCTGAGGATTGGAACATAGATGACTTTGGGGGGTTCATTATTGTGCATACCACATTAATGCCTTTACTGGAGAGTAGAAATCTTGAAGGATTTTAGTGTAAAGACCAGCCTTTCAAGATCTTGAAAAGACTAAAAAGAAATCATATTTCATGCTTGCGAAAAAAAAAAATACAAAAGGGAAAATTGAAAACTGATTTCAGTTTTCAGAGGAACATCTTTTCATGTCACAATCTTAAAGATTATTACAAGAGAGGTTTTGAATTATGTAGTAGTTAAAAATTTATGCAGCTGGGATTCTTTCTTAAGAAAGTTACTTTAGAAAATCTATAAAAGGGTAATTTGTATAATGGCAATGAAGCAGGTACAAACTTGAACATAAGGTTGGTCCTTTGTCAAAGAAGAGTTTCTTTCTTTTCTTTTTTTTTTTTTTTTTTTTACAAATAGTTTATTGTCAAATTAGTTTCCACATAACACTCAGTGCTCATTCCCACAAGTGTCCTCCTCCATGCCCCTCCCCCCTCCCCCCACATCCATCAGTCCTCAGTTTTTGTCAGCATTCAAGAGTCTCTCATGGTTTGCCTCTCTCCCTTTCCCCCACCATTTCC